>NW_009916884.1:68405-121852 GCF_000696875.1 Nestor notabilis | reverse complement strand
AGGAATGCAAGATTATTTTAACTCTCCCTGGAAGGGAACAAATTGACTGTATTGAGCAATGAAAACCTGTACACAGGCTGATTATATCTAACCCTGCTTTTATATTCATAAAGAGATTTCCAGATCGGGGGAAAGGATTAGTAAGAGCTGAAATAGAACATACGTTCTGCTAAAACTAAGATTTAACATTAAACAAGCTGGAAAGGAAGCTATTTTCTTATAGATTACCAGCAAAGCCAGATACTGCCATGGAGGACTTAAGATGTTGATAAATCACGTACATACATCTTTGGAAAACAGACAGATTCATCCTAACCCTTTCTTCCTTCTCTTTGACAGTGCTGGGGCTTGCTTCAGTGCTACGGCTGCAATGCATTTTAGTTGCTCTACGTCCTGTGGCACTACATACCCTATTTTGTATGCATTTATCTCCATTAAAATATTTATGTTCAAGCAAGGTCACGTTCCTATGAAAGGGATGTAATGTTTTGAAGTGGCATTGGCATCTCTAATGTTCTACAGGCACAGCATCCCTGACTGCAAATATCCTGCCTTTATACCTGGTTTGCTTCTTGTTTTGTTTTTAAGTATTGAAATCTTCCCTAACATAAAGCAACAAACTCCACAAAACCCAGCACATGTGTGGAGATCTGAGTGTCAGAGTCCCTTCACCAGCAAGGCAGAGGCTAGTCAATGCCATTTCAAGAGCACATTTTCAAGCACATCTTTTCAATGCTCAAAACACAGCAGCACAGTTCATTACTAACAAACCAGCTTCCAAGGAGTGTGCTAGATTAGAACCCTCTGGCATTTACCTAATCAGAGGAAATTGTAACATTAATCTTTACTGTTCCATTTCAGAAGAAAGTATGATTCAGGCAGGTGTTTTAATAGAAAGCAGCAACGATGACAGCAAAGGAAAATGTCACATCAAAAGCCATCGGCTGCAAAGAGTCATTTGTTACACAGCAAAACCAATGGGGTTTTCCTTACAATTTCAAGCAGTTTATACGTTAAAGGAAAGCAAGGAACATTAAATAGCAACAGTGATTCATAAAGTAAAGCCCACGGTGAGGCCACAACAACATTGCTAAGCCTAAAAGCAGGGAACGAACACACAGGGCAGGTTTGGAGATTTAGCAAAGGAAACTCCTCTCTCTTCCACTTTATTCCTTTAACATCCCAGTCTATGGCTATGGCACTTCTCACCAAAGTCCTATTTCTTCCTTTTGAGGAAAGCTGAACTGCACTGACACAGACCCCTGGAAGGTGGACACGGAACTGGGTGTTATTCCTGCTCCTTCCCTGCTTTGTTTTGCCTCTCCCTGATCCTGCCCAAAGCAGCGCTACACTCACAAAGCCCTTCTGAGTCCTCAGAAAGGATGGTGTCAGCTGTTGAAGGAATCCACTAATCCCCTGTTTTGGTGATCATTTGGTCCCAGACAGGCTGCACTAATGTGTGCTTGGCCATGGTCGCCTACAAACCTCAGAACACAACCAGATCTTCTCTCTGCTTGACTCATGTGCCAAAGCATCTTTCTCCTTCAACAGCATCTTAAGATCCTAATCCTGAAATCCATCCTTTAGGGATGACCAGTAAATGCAGAACAGTTTATACCTCATTCACAGGCTCAGTTCCCCCTGACCTGAGCAGCATGTAGATGCAGTCTCTGTGGGACTCTAGACAGCCCCTCGCTGGTGGCACCTCATCTGTATCACATATCCCACAGAGAGCCTTCCACAACCTGCACGTAAAGGAACATCTCTACCAACAAAGTACACGGTGAAAATGAATATTCCTGTGGCTCTCAAGTGTGTGTACTGCCAACAGTAGCTCCTGTCACAACAAAGCCTGGATACCCAGCTGGAAAAGGAATGGAACCAGTGTACAAAGGGATCATGCAGGAAGTTAGCTGGAGATTCCCAGGGGAATAAAGTTTGGTTAAACATACCCTGTGAACAGCGAGAGCGGGCAGTGAGCATTTACCTTGATACTGGGCGCTGAACCCCTTCTGCCTGTGGTTGCCGTCCGATGTGAAGTGAAGCCGCAGCCAATTTTTACTACTGATAACAGGGGGAGGCAAATTCATCCCAGTAAACCTGCAAGAAAGCAAGCAACAACAGCCAAACATTATGATTGAGAATTACACCCCAAATACCTCTCCTCCAGGTAATCCTCCTGCTACTGAATGCAGGAAATCCTGAACGAGAACCATGTGCTCGAAGAACACACCCCACACACCCCACGGCTGTTTCCTTCCCATTCCTTTGCTTGTCTTCCCATCTGCCAGTTACACATTTGTAATTACTGGGGTTTCCATTCCTCCCTGCTGAGGCAAGGGAGTTGGGGGGCTGAGTTGGGCACTCAAGGTCTGTGGTACCAGACACATGGAACAGGTCCAGCTGTAGGCTCCAGCCCTCTCCTGCAGCACAAGAAAGGAGTGGAAGGTGCAGGACAGCTCTGGACTAGAGGAGTTCTGCGTGTTCCCCCAGAGTAACAGAGCCTCCTAGCTCCAACATCTTTTGTATCTTATTGGTATCATACTGAAGTAACATAAAATCATCACAGGGGACCTGCTACACCCAAAGTATGCAAGATGAGCCTGACTCTGAAGCTCACTCAGTTCCTCATCTTGGTATCTGGTTAACCTTGCTCAAAAAAGTTTATTTTAACTGAGAAAGGACTGAAAGAACAGATTTCTTCTACTGGAAACAGCCAGCAAGAAGCAATGATGTATGATCTATCCCAACGTGGAGAAGATTACAGCCATCAAACATGAGGTAAAAAGCCCCACAGCCCATTAGCAGTCCTTCAACAACTGTTTCCTTCGTACCTCTTCATACCTTTCTTTTAAGAGAACGTATTATGCTGTTTGCTTTATTAAACTCCAGCTCATAAGTCTTGGCTGAGCTGTCGCATGCCAAGGCTTAGTCCGAACGATGTTTACCTAAGGCACAGCACTTCTGAATTGAGGTCTGTAATGGTCACATTAACCACAGTGAGGGGAACAACACTGCCATGACAAAAGCTATTATGGAATCCTATTATTGTTAATGAAAGCCCAGTCCAGGTTTTAATGACAGATTGTCGCTTAATTTAAAATATTGGCATCCCAATACGTCTGCTTCTTTAGATGAAGAGAATCCTGGAGCTGTATTCCCATTCAGAAGGATACTGCAGGTTTTATTACCACACATTTTCAATAGCAGAATGGATGGACAGCCACAGAAATATTTCACAAGTCCTCTGCTCAACTACCACCTCCAAAGGTGAACTTGCCTTTTGCTAAGGCAATCAGCAGGGAGGCAGGATGGTGCTCAGCAGCGTATTGATTAATGTAGATGAACCACAACGTCATCCTGCTCTGCTTGTTAATGACAGTGGGGATGGTTACGCAGCATAACTAATGCATCTCTGCCACCTACAGTACAGCTTTAAACCTTGTGCTGTGATTCTGCGGAATTCAGCCACAAGATGAAACCTGACTGAGAACATTCTTCACATTATAAAATTGTTGAAGACTTCCTGCTCGTTCCTCTATTGATTATCTTCATCTCAATTTGGCAGAGCCTTCTGAAATACAAGGTGGTGTAAAACTAGATTCCATGTGGCATCCCGCCACCGTTGGATAACTCAAAGACAGCTGAACCAATTTAATGCGAAACTTTTTCAAATGACTAACTTCAAACAAACATGTTTTGGGCCGAGATCAAACATGGGATGCCTAAAACCAATTCTGAGAACGTTACTATGGCTGGTTGTTATGACAACTTAATACTCTTACCCCCAAAGGTTATTTCATTATTCAGTCTGAATCAATAGGCAAACTTCTCATAAATAATCTTTAGGTATGCAGAGGCAAATTTTACTTTATTAACTGTGGAGACCCAGAAATTCAACTGCCTGATATAAAAACTAGAAAACAATAAAATTAACGTGCCTGAATAAGGCAGAATTTGACTCTTCTGTCCTCAATTCCACTGCTTATTTAAAATATACGTATCCTTTTGAGAAGAGGATCGAGTAGCCTGCAGTAATCTGCTTACACACACACACTTCATTTTAGGTACATGAACAGTCCAATATTAACTTCCAAGGATCCTGCATACACAAAGCACCTGAATCTCACCAGCTGAGGCAATTAACACGTTGAAAATCAATTAGAAAAATTAATGGATTGCACAACTTGCTACCTTTGCAATAGCAGAAATAATTACCGAAGGCAAAAGCAGGAGTAAAATAATCAATCACAACCATAGTGCTCTGCACCCACCCTGCACCGTTATAAAGAAATAGAGAAGATTTAGGGTGAAGGAAAATGGTTCCCCGAATTTCCTGCATGGCAACCTTCATCAGCACCATATGTCATTGGCTTAAGACACTGTCAGCTTTTTGAAAGGACTAAATTAGCCACGAAATCCCTACCAGGTCCTCGATTCCACAGACACCACTGCTCAAACTCTCAGCGCACAAACCCACCGTAGTCGCCATGGCTCTAGTCTAACACACTCCCCTTTCTCTCCCTTCTATCTTCCTATCCCTTTTATTTCTGAAGTTAAGCAGCTCATTGTTAACACCAGGTTGCAGGTTGTGGTACTTGGAGCTAGTTTAGATCCCAGCTCCTGCTGGTCATCAGCACCCAACAGAGACTTTTGCATTGAAGGACCAGCCAAGACACACCAACAGTGATAGCAAAGAGAAAGAAGCTGCCTTCTTTTTCACACCCCGAGGCTAAATCAAGAGGTCCCAGCAGCAGAGCAGCTTTGCAAGTGGCAGGGACCTGAATGAAATCACTGGAATAAGCACATGGAAATAGACCATGCAGCATGTGGGGTTTGGAACAGTTTGGGTTTTTAGTTGATTCCAGTTAATAGAATTACTTCAGGAGAATAAAGGCCTTACTGTTTAATTAGCTTAACTGCTTGCAAAGCTGTAACTTCAGGCTCTATCTCTGCACTGAGCCCCAAGCCCTCTCATATACCCCAAGACAGAAAATCTCTATACAGTGGAAAAGGAATATTTAATCTGTGAACGCCAGGTTGGATGGGGCTTGGAGCAACCTGCTCTAGTGGAAGGTGTCCCTACCCATTGCAGGGGGTTGGAGCTGGATGAGCTTTAAGGTCCTTTCCAACCCAAACCAGCCTATGATTCTATGAGAAGAAGTAACACGACTAGAGCTGGGTATTTAACAGAAAACATCATGCTCACCTGCAGTTAACTACCAGCTTTTCACCATAAGGCTCCCACAGCTTTAAAATAATGATGAAGAAGTATTAATGGTTAATTGATAACGCAATACTTAATTACAGATAAAACAGACTGAACTGAAGCAGCTGCGTGGCCTTTGAATGCAAATGCCCTGGGCTGCTGTCAATGAATCCCAAATGAAAGGGGATGGATGCTCAGCAGGCAAGAGTCCAACAGCAACCACCAAACCCAGAGGAACCCCCAAGCCTCCTGCAGGAGCTACGGGCTCTCTGGCGTGGGGATAGCGCCAGGCAGCCCCAGGTAGCACTGCCAAACCCCAGCAGCACAAGACAAAGAGGCAGATGACGACAACGGCTGCGACAAGCTCTCGGAGAGGATGCTGACTGTGCCGTGACACAGAGCACACAGTGTCTCCACTGCCAACTTCTCAAGGTCACAGGATTTTAATTTATAAGCCCGACGCTGTCTTGCTGGCTTCAAGAAGAAGGAGGAGCCACATTACAGAGACCTAGAAATGCACAGAGCTCGTTAAAGATGCCGACACTCCTTCTGCATTCCCCAGCACACTTCTGTACTACATTATGTGCCCGGAATTTTCAGCACCTACCATTAGCTCAATAAATGATTGAATTTCTAACAGCCCAGTAAGAGATGTAAATAAAAGCCCTTCTATTCCAGACCCCTCCCTCTGCAGTCGCCAGTATTCCAGACTTCTCTTTTTCTCTTTTTTAACCAAGTCTATTAGTAATCTGAAAAACTCCTCAAGCCTCTGTATGTCCACTTCCCCCCTCCTCCCCTTTCTTGCTGCCATCACCAGGAGATATGAATCACTTGATTAAATATTCAGCTTCCTGAATATGGCAACACGTTATGTGAAATCTGAGGCTGTGGAATGACTAAGTGGCCATGTAGGAACTGTTTCAGTACAATCAATAATCAACGCTCACTGACGGGAATTTGGTACCTGTTTTACATTGAGCATCTTTTTAGTCCTGGAGTCACTTAGAGAAAGAGATGAACTGAGCTTCCAGCTCAGGATGCTGAGGCAGCAAGGTTGGGTGAGGACCAGGCTCTTCACCTGTATCCCTGGCCTGGAGACTGGGAATTTCTAGAACAGCCTTTCCCTGAACATTTAATTTCACCCACATCTTCATCCTAGTCCCACAAGGACCTTATTTTGGAGGCTTTCTCTTGTGATCTACCCATGAGAGGTCCGTGAAAGCAGAAGTTATCATTCAAACCGCACTGAACACTTCACATGAGAAAGAATCTGTTAGAAGATGCCCAACAGCTCAGGCTCTTTAAGAAGTTGAGTAAATTTGATCAAGTTTCAAGTGTCTTTGACACCGATGTCAAACAACCAGTGCACTGGAATCAATGCTCAAAGACAGGAACTCTTGTCATTGCTTTAAGAGTGTTTACCAGCCTCAGAGAAACAGTGGCTATGAGGATTTAACAATACTTCTTTTCTTCATGTCTAAGCCCATCTTCTCTGCCATTAAAGCTCATTCTGTGCGCAGTGGACAGGGAACAGATTTTAGCTTTTTACATTTCTTCGTAAAGACATTAGGAACAGCCTTACTGTGCGCTGGCACTGCTCACCCTGTCCCCAGCGCCTCACCCTGAACGCTGCCTCCAGGTTCAGACGGCCTGTGAAAAACACGTCTCTGAACTAACTGATTTTATCCCAAACACTTTCCAATATTGTTTTAACCAGAGCATTAAAGCAGCTTTTTCTTGACTAAAACTGAAGCCTCCACATCGAACGCAGCTCCTCCAACTCCTTAATTGCATAATACAGAAAGGTTAATGGTATCAAAACTCCTCTGTTGAGCAAAAGCAATGAAGTGAGGCTTTCAACTAAACTATTTTCTTTATTTCTTTTCTTCCTCTTGTATTTCACATTGGATTCAGGCATTAAATATTTATGCCATTCACTCAGCTATTGGTCCCTTGGCACAATTAGTATTACTGTACACGGATGGCACCGATTAATCTGCATTCATGCACCATTATCTATTTACAATCCCAATTCCTGCTTTAATTTGGTTTCACACGGAGAGCAAGAAAAGAGAAGGGAAAAAAAAATCAATAAAATGTCAGAAAGTGAGCTAGAAGCAGGAGAATAGTGGGAGATCTCTGCAGACAGAAGATCCAATTTTAAGCAGCCTACAATTTGATTAGCATGAATTTGACCACAGCACCTCTTAGAGAACCCAAGTACAATGAGCAACTCATCGCGTGGGTGCTACAGGCACCGACTGTAGGAGAGTCAAGGGTCACAACCAGAGGCAAGAGCTCCACTTGAAATCACATTATGTCAAGTGTGATACTTTGAGATAATGGATTTAAAGCACGAACTTGAAGGCACGCGCGTGCCCTGATGCTGTCCAGAATCAGGATGCAGTCAAGCACCAGGCTCCGCGAGCCCAAACAGATAAAAGACAAAGGGACATCACTGAGGCTGCTTCCCCCCACCCCTGAACTGTTCTTATTTAGGTTTATTTTTCACCAAAGAACAAGCTGAGCTGCAGAGAGCAGGATACAGACCCAGGGTCACACCAGCACCAGCTCAGGGCAAGGAGCTGTGCCGCTGTTCAGCTTCTCAGTGTCACCAGCACTGTCCAGGGTACAGAACCGGCACCAGCCCAAGCCCTGGCACCCCCAGCACTGCTGTGCTGCTCTGCCACCTCAGCCTCCAGGACACTTCCATTTCCTCACAGGCCTTATTACACCAAAGCATCCCAACTATTCAGAGATTCATTTTCCTTTCAGTACAACTGGGGGACATACTGCAGCAGCTCTTCATATCTCTGTGTTATTATTCACTTCACCTGTATTTTTAACTTTTCATCCAAACCTCTACTCAAATTATCATGAGAGCTGTACCATTAATTCTGAACATCTTATTTGAGCATGTCTATTCTCTTAAACAAAGTATACTTAAGCACCTCTAGACCTCATTTTCTGGTCACAAGAGACATCCCATCACAATGGACTTTTTACAAGGAAAATGAATAATTAGATCAAGTTATTGTTCCTTGCTAAACGCTGCAGGGATGGAAAGAACACACCTGCATCTTAAGTCTGTTCCAGAAGCACAGATGCTGAGGCAATGCAGCAAGATCAGCTTCCCACATCACCCCAAGTCTTTGCAAGTGTCAGGCTGGTGACATGTAAATCCCTGGGGACTCCTGACTATGGAGCACCCTGTAACAAAGCAGTCTGCAAACAACAAAACTGAACTTCTTGGACCCGTCAGGCTTGTGTCTCACCATCAAACGGAGTACAGACCACCTTCGAGGCTTCAGAGTCCTTCAGGCACTTGTTTGAGCCCCCACAGTGGGGCTCACGGGCCATCTTAACCCCAGGGACAGGGATAAACAAGTTGTCTGCAGGAGAGGCAGGACTCTCCTCCTTTCCCAAATGGAACACAGATTTGCTTAAGAGGACAGGTTCTTTTGGAAAGGCAAGTGAGGAAAACTTCTGGACATGTTCAGACACACCATGACCCTACAAACTCCGGTGAACCTGGTGATCCCAGACCAGCTCATGGCATTGGAAATGACACAATATGAGATGTCTGCTCAAAAGCCATCCCATGCAGCAAGTGCCACCGTCACTGTCTCAGAACTGTAGCACTGAAAGTGAGAGAACTCTTCCAACTGGGGGTTCACCTCAGTCTTAGTTCCTGGATGCAGCTTAAGGGTAAATCCCTCTCCTGATGTAACCAGGTGACAGCACTTCTGCCCCAATCCCTCTGCCACCTTCTTGTTTTCTCTTAATGGACCTACACTGATATTTTAAGAAAAGCATTCAACTTTAGCTCTAAGAGCCACAAATCCCTCCTACAGCCTCCCAGAACAGTGATAGCTGCCCTTGCTCCTTCCAGAAGCTGGTGCTGGAAGGGAAATCTCATCAATTCATCACTTACAGCTTGCTTACCCCTTCTTCCTCCTTTTTCTGCATTCCATCAAAAGATGAAAGTGTTTCCATGCAGCAGCAAAACTTCAGTCATTGACATCAACTTTAATTACTGCTGCTCCCAGATAAATTTGCTGGCTAAACCCAAATCGATACCTGGGTTTTTTGGCAGGAACCTTCACACTGGAATCCTTAATGCTTCATTTTTTATGTGACATTTCCCTGCTCATCTTTCAAGGAGTGTAAACCAAATCCTCGGCTGATTCAAGCAACGTAGCTCCATTGCAGACAAAGCCAAACTAATTGGGGATCTGACAAGACTCCTCTGCTCTCTGCACAATTATTTCAGCCCCTCATTAGCCTGGATTCTCTTGGATCTCTGTTAGATTAATTATGGTCACTTGAATGAAGTGGTTCATTAGTCCACATGTGTTTCGAACTATCACAACAGAGCAACTCAACAGGTAAAATGGTCTCTGAGGAATTCCTACTGAATTCAGCAGTTACTTATGCATGTACCCACCCACTACAGAGAATCAGTTTCTTGAACTGACTGTGCACTGACAGGGTATAACATACCTACACAGCTGCAATACACATGCACATGTTAGATACAAATAAAAGGAAAGGGCTCATTGTGCAGGCAAATACTTTGCTTTCAAGGCATTCACAGAATTTAGATATTCGCTTTTCGAGTAAAATCCTTTTCAACCCAAAGGCAAAACTTTACCTGCCACTTCCTGCAGCGATGAGCAAAATGCAGATGGTGCATAAAGGTAATTGTAAAGCACTGGAGATGGCCATGAACAGGAACCTGGGCTCAGTCTTCACTGTAAGGCAGCTACAGTCATGTTACAGCTTCAACTGCAAAATGATTCTGAGGTCAGAGTCACACAGAATCACAGACGGGTTTGGGTTGAAGGGACCTTAAAGCTCCTCCAGCTCCAACCCCTGCCATGGGCAGGGACACCTTCCACTAGAGCAGGTTGCTCCAAGCCCCATCCAACCTTCCTCTTGCACAGGGCGTGTCAGTGGCTGGGACAGTACTGCCCTACAGGTAGACCTTGTGGACTACTTGCGAATGGGAAGAAAGAGGCCCCCCACAAAGTAAAAGAGCCTTTCACACCTCACTGCAAACTGCTTGAATAGACGGAATTTAACTAACAGAACAAGCGTGTCTCTCTCTGGCTCAGAGAAGCAAGGCTGCAGGAACCCATCAGCTGCGGTGGCTGGTACTGAAAAAGAACCATACTGCTGAAACCATGTGTTTGATTACTTGCAAGTACTTTCCATAATACTTTTACTATGGAAATAACATTTGGCTGCAGTCATATCAGAAAAAAAAAAAGGTAACAAACATGATTATATTTATTCTATTCAGGAGCAAACAAACACTAATTCAACACAACAGAAGAATGGCTAATGCAATTGAAGCTTACTAATGCTGCATTGCAAATCCCCCAAAGAAATCTGCTACAGCTTTATTAGAATTTCCTCCAAACCCATTCTGCTTTACTATCAGCACTACAGAGATTGTTTTTTCCCAGTGCAGGCAGAGCTAGATGTGTTGATAACAAGGAGACTGTATTTATTACTAGATAAGTAGCAACCATTTCCATTGCCACATGCACAGATACAACTCATGTCTCTGTCAGTCTAACAATGCACTTAAGTTCCTTTAAACTTGGACTCTTTATTGACAGATGAAGCTGGAAAGCCAGAGGGCAGGTTTGCAAAACACTGAGCCCCCAAAATCCTGCAGACTGAGACCAAGCAGCTGAAAGACCATTTGAACTGATACTGCCTTGCGCTGCCTAACTTTACAATGTCACATTAACAATGGAGGATGCTAAGCTTAAGGGACAACTGGAGTCAGACTGAACCTCAACCACATTCAGGCTACACACAGAAGTTCATGATTGTCCTATTTACTTCTATGGGCTCTGCCCCCATAGCCTGGCACTGTTTGCAGCTACTGGGCCACCTGCAGGAATTCTCTCATCAAACATTAGTTGGGCATTAAAGAATTAAGAAGGGACATAACCCGGGCCTGCTCTGATAACCTGTCAGGCTCCTGAAGACAAAACGTCTTTACAGAAGAGGGGGAAAGGAGACAGTCACCTCCCCGAAGTCCCAAGGGACGCTCAGCAGGTTGGGCACCATTCCCACAAGTCGTTTATGAGACACTAGAGTGAGGCAGGGGGCATCGGCCGCCCCGGCTTTGAGAAGGCACAGGATTGAGGCGGGTCCCAGCGGCTGCCATGAAACCAGCCCATGTGCCACCTCTGAAGAAACTTGAAGCCGACTTTCCCAGCTTTTTACATTTGTTTTCGTAGTTTCTACAGAGGCTCTTCTACAGCGTAGCAAAAAGTCACAGCAACGAGGGAGAAAACAAGATTTGGAAAGCGAAGCTTGGATTACTGACAGCTCCATGAAGACACGCTAAAATTACAGCACTCACGCCTGCAGGAATTACAACAAAATGCAAAGCAGCCTCAGGAAGAAAGGAACCAGAAACTGCAAGTTCCTTGAAGCAAAGGCTTATTTTCTGGCTCCACATTTAGCACAGTGGGATGTGAAGGTTACCAGAGTTTCTACGGGAGACTGCAACTTAATGCTGCTAATAAATAATGGCACACAAATGTACCAAATGCTGAAATACATCTTTAGAGCGCAGTCCCTCTGCCTCTCTTTCAAAGATGAAGGGAACTGATGGGCTGTGTAACAAGGTGAGGTGGTAAAGCCCCCAGAGAAAGGTAAACCAGGTCTAATGGCTGCTGCCTCCAGGCAAAAGTCTGAACTGATCAAGTGATGAACGGCCCCTGGGTGCCAGCGCTCCGCAGCAGCTCAGCCCCTGCTCTTCCCACCAGCTCCTCCAGAACAGGACACTGACTGATGACAGCAGACCACAGCTCAGGGAGCAGCATGTCCTGTCCTGCCCCACCACCCCCCTGGCTCCATCAACACACAGGAGGCTGAAGGCTTTATTTTATCTTGATCATTTTCAAGTGTGCACGAGCCTGGAATGATGGCAACATCCCTCCTGGCCCAAAGTTACAGCTCCATATATTGCTTACATGGTGGCTCAACATTTTCACTCTATTGCGAGTCCTTGGCTCTTGCTTAGACCATGAAAAAGTGCTGCTTTGTTACAGAAGGCATACAGAAAGATGGAACTGCTCCATCACTTCTGTACTTCTGGGTATTTACAGAAAGCAGCTACATTTCCCATCTTTTTAGCAGACAGAACAATTCTGAACTATCACGGTCAAGACTGTTTTATTTGGTAACTTCCAATTGCAGTAGGGTGACAGTAAGACTAGAATCATTGTTGAAAAGAGCTTAGTGGAACCATCTGCTTATTTACTCGCGATACTAATTTAGCATCAAGTCCAAGATATAAGAAAAGCTGCATAATGGCTTTAAGCCAAATCCACAGAAGCCACTTTGTCCCTAAGCTCCCGCCTCAAACCTGCCCTAAATTCTTTAAGCAATGGCTTTCTTGTATCCTCTCTACAGTGAGCACCAAGCGCAGCAGCAACCTGGAGCAGGGCACAGCTCTTGGCCATTTCTAGCATTCAGCAGCACCACCAAGAGCCAGAGCTAATCCTAAACCAGGGATTCTTACCAAAGTCTAACCCCGAGACCTCTCGTGCAGCAATACCCAGACCCAAGATAAAATTTGACCAAATAATACATTCTAAGGCAGCATTTCCATTGGCAGGTTTTTGACCAGACTCTAGATTTACGCTGCAATCACGTCTTACAAGAGGAGAGGTAAACCCGAGGGTTTATCACTCCTCGTGCAGAGCAGGCCAAGAGCAAGCTGGAGTCTGCTCCATCATGTACATCAGCTGCATCTCATGATTTTGAACAGCAGACCAAAAGCTGTCCTCATGCAGCTGCACCTCCCCAGGATCACACACCCAGGCTGGGAAGTACAGGTCGCATCCTTAGCCTCCCCCAGAGCAGCACAGTCCTTTCCCCTCTTGAACGTCTGTTTGACATTGATTCAACATGGAGGTTTAGCAGCCTCCTGCATTGCTTAAAACCTAATATGACAGGTATGGAATAGGTTCTTGTTCTAACTCTCAGCTACTACCAAGAGAATGCAGTTTCCCTTCCTCCTCGGTATAGCCACGCGTGTTTATATAGTGACAGTATCTGCCTTCATCATCTCCTACATTTATTTCCATGGTAATTTTCTTTTCCAGACCTCATTAGCTGCCTTTCTGGGAATTTGTTTCCAGTCTTATATTTATACACAACTGGCATTCCCTCCACACACGACAGCTGCTGGAAAATTATATATATCCCATTAGCAAACAATAAAACAATGTCTGAAAAATCTGTCTGTAAAGCTTGAAGAGCTTTGCTGGAAGTTGGGATTTGTCCTTATTATTAAACTCCAATTTCTGAATATTCTGGTTATAAAGGGAAAAGGCTGTTCTGAAATTTATCTTGGTGAAATATGCTTTGGTAGATGGGTGAGGTGGACTCCAGGCCATCTGCAAAGAAGCTGCTCCATGTTGTCACATTGCCACATCCCTCCTTCCAAACTCTTGCATGTTTGCTCAAGCTCCCATTCAGAAATAATGAGCAGAACCCTTTCCACTAAGGAAAACCAGTGCTTCCAGTCCCTCTTCCCTAAGCATGCTCTTGTGCCAGAAGTAACAGGGAGAAGAGAGGAAGAAACCTCTCTGAGAACCACCCCCAGCACCATCCACCAGCCGTTTCTGTTGGTCAGTGCGTGACCGAACACCGCAGTGCGCACAAACCAAACTCTGCCTCCTCCTTTCTAATAGCAGCACTCAAGGTTTGTCCTTAGACATTAGCCTCCTGGAATAGCTTCCTCAATCACAGAAATTACCTCCCTGCTAAACTTAAGCTGCCAAAACTTAAGCTTTAGAAATAATTAACTCGCTCTGACAGTTACAAGCGCCCGTGCTCAGATCGGAAAACATGTAAAAATACCTTCCCCTGAATGCTAGCAGAAAATATTCACAGTAATGATGTCCTTGAAATGAGGCAGTACAAGGAGGTCAGATGAAAGCAGGTCCATTAGCAGTAGCCAATATTTCAGAGCACAATCTCACCAACTTCAACACATAGCGCATGGCAGGCTTATCACAGGATGGAGGTGTTCTGGCACCTTGGTGAACAGATGTAGAGAGCAACCTTGCCATGAAAGATGGAATAAAGATGTTGTTGCATGCTTAAGGCAGGAGAACATCCAGAGAGGACTGTGTTGTGTGGTGACTTTGGGCTATTTTCTCTCTTAAGTCTGGAAGGGATAAAGCTATTCCACACCACAGCCTGTTTAAAACCTCGGGAGCTGGAGAGGAAGTGATTACAGAACCCCAGACTGGTTTAGGCTGGAAGGGACCTTAAAGCTCCTCCAGCTCCAACTGCTGCCAGGGGCAGGGACACCTTCCACTAGAGCAGGTTGCTCCAAGCCCCTGTGTCCAACCTGGCCTTGAGCACTGCCAGGGATGGGGCAGCCACAGCTTCTCTGGGCACCCTGTGCCAGCGCCTCAGCACCCTCACAGGGAAGAGCTTCTGTCTAATATCTAACCTAAAGCCCACTGCAAGTTCCTCTGCACACAGCACAGGCACTGGACTGTGTGATCCCTGGGCCTCCCACTCCCATTATGGGGAAACTACAGCACTGGGGAGATGCGGAGTAGGCAGAGGATGTGCCTTGTCTGCTCCCAAGTCCCCCACATAAACCATTTAATTGTCTCAAGGCCTTATCTGTTCAGTACTGAACAGAAACGAGACCTGAGCGTAGCCAAGCACCAGATCATCAACCATCACTGAACAGAGGAGCGAGAAGTTTCCCACTCCGGGTCAGACGCACTCTGCACTTCACCCTCCCCTGCACTGTCCTGGGGACCTGGGAGAAGATGCCTTCACAGCTAGCCAAGGCTCTGGGACTCTGTCCTTTTCAAGCTCCAGCAACCCACACACCGAAGGCAGCACATTCCAGTAAGTCCCCCTTGTCTTACGGGAAGCCCTTCCTCACCTTGCTATTAAAAGTTAAATGTCTGTCTCCAGTATAAACCATTAATATTTTATGCCCGCAAGGTGGCTGCAGGGGCAGTGGGAGAAAAAGAAGCGAAATTACTCTCCAAGGTCATTCGAGCAGAGTCATTTACTGAGGCCTCCCTGAAGATTCATAAAGCTGAAATATACATGTCCTGTATATTAAAACTTCAGAAAAAGAGAGAGATCAAATATTATTAAAGCTCTAAGTGAGAGCCATAAAAGGCAGGAAATCCAGTGTTAAGTCAAACGTTGCATCAAATTCAAGAGGAGCAGAATGGAGGAGAAAACGATAGAGATAAGGATTGTTTCACATGTTTACCTTACTCATTTCTGATGCTCCTGTGCTCTGATCGAGGTGCTGGGGACTGGGGGAAAATTAAACCCAAGCCAGGCACAGTTCCCCAGAAAGGGGCCTGGGAGCACTGGATCTTCCCCAGCCAAACCCATCAGTAAATCTCCGTACTGCACAAAGACAAGGTCAGTATATGATTATCTATGGTACCAAAGGGGGAAGTAGTCAAGGTGACACCATGGGCCAGTGGCCCAGAGCCCACGTCCCCAAGCCCAGATCTGGTGCTCTTTTCTCATGTGCAGTCTGCTTAGAAGTCCAGACATGCCTGAGGTAGGACCTTGCCCTGGAGAAGTCATATATAAATGTGGATTTATTTGTTCTCCTGTTTCCTGTCTTTTAGGCAGTATATAAAATATTTCTGTCCCAAAGTTCTTCTAGGTCCAGAACTGTATTTACCCAGAGGTTAGAGAATTGGAACAGACCAATTCAGCATATTAATGATGAACACTTCAGGAGCTCCTCTCAATTTACCAATGCCATCAACTGCATCAGCCCTTTCCAGTCATCTGTGACCCAGCTCAACTCTAGACAGCGTCAGGCATGAAGGTGCCTCTCATCCCGGCTCCCCTTCTCCAGCAAGTACATCAATCCTGTCCTTCGAAAGCCAGTCTTTTCCACACCTCCTTCCTTCCCCTCAGAAGGCGAGCGCTGCTGTTGCTCCATTATGCTAATAAATAAAAGACAAGCAACAAAAAAGATTATCTGTGGCAGAAAGAGAGGAATTTTTACGAGGGAGCAAAGATTCAGTAATGATGATGTTGAAGAAGCAGCCGTTTGTGCAGAGTGGTCCCCCTGGTAATTTCTGCACTGACTACACAAGTATGATGTATAGGATTATTGCAGGGAAATCTCTCATAATGAAGCAGAGCCTTAACTTGGGTTGACACTGCCATTTTACACCACACTATTTAATGTGAGACCTGCAAAGTAATAAATACTCATTCTGCCAGGATATCAAAGCCCTGCGAGAGATGCCAGCTCTCAGCTAAAGCCACAAATTGTTACGTTAGATTCTCATTTCTGCACTGAATTCCACATTGTCCTCATTGCCTCTTTAGAGAGAAAAGGAGTTACCTGCTTAAACCGTACAGGAAGCTCTGAGATTGAATTCAGGGATAAAGTAATGCCCAAGCCTTATTGCAATCCAGCAGCAGAGACACGAAAGTCCCTCCAGCAAAACCCAGTCAATGAAGCTGTGGAAGAAATGACTTGTTTTCCCCCTTTGCTCACCCTAACACTTGCTTTCCCAAGCCAACATTAATGGCTTTAGCTCTTCCTGTCAAGACAGATGCTTTGGAAAGGTGCTCGCAATATCATGTAGATTTACTCAGCAAAGCAGCTGAATAATTGGAGCAGAAGTGCATTAAACAAGCCCGTCCCTATGCTTTTTGGTGAATTATTTAAAAAAAATAAAATCCATTTTCAAGGGGCTGGTGTAACAAAATAGTTCGTTGTTAAGAGAATTCCTGGCATTTGATCCAAGTAAATAAATTATTGTTCCTGCGGATCAAGTGGCACATTCTCAGCAGCAAAGCTCCTGTGTCTGAACACGCCAGCACATCCAGTAACTGAGAAGTAACTACTTCAGAGACTCCCTTGCTGAAAGCTTTCAGAGAAGGAAAACAAACTTATTCCCGATCCCACCCGGCGCTGTGCTCCCGACCCCAGCTGCTAATGCATTGACAGCTGGGTTCAGGTCGCTACCAGCGATGCTTGCTGCCTCCTCAGAGAAGGGAGGGACTGCATCGCCCTGGCCAACCCACACCAGCCTTTGCACAACTATGTTGATGTTGGTATCGCTTTATCATGCAAACCACGGCACTGCAAACTGATCTCAGCCCTTGAAAATGTCACATCTGCAACAGTCATTTCACTTGTTGAATCAGCTGCATTGAAGCTAACATTACAAAACTGTCATAAAAATCTTCATGATGGGATTCTAATAGGAATGGTTCACAACAGTCCCTCAGGATGGACCCTGTGGCTGCGGGCAGTAACGGCAGAGGCACAGTCTGCCACATCCCCAAAGAACCCGCATCTTCCACAGATGGAACAGGAGAAGTAGGAAGGCAATTAAGCAAGGTCACACAAATGGATTGCAGCAAGCTGTGTAGTAGGAGTCAAGCGATACATTTTAGAAGCCCATTAATGCACAGAACATACAGTACAGCCATGCAACAGTTCCCTGAAAAGCATCTCATGTTTATAAAATACTTTACTCAGAAGTTTGGAGGAGGGAGAAGGATTTGTTAATTTCGGTTGTTTCATGCTGTCTGCTTAGTATGGATTTTGCTTGTGTCTGTTCTAGTGTTGGACCGAGAGTGTAACAGAGATTTAATTGGCAGGAATCCCACAGCAGCCTCTGCCAGGAGCAGCTGCTCCCTGTCTGGGAGAAAAGCCATTCTTCTTCCCAGGTTGCTACAGTCTCAGGACATAAAAGACTCTGAAACCTGTGTGGTGCGTTTCTTACCTTCCTGCCCGAATCAGGGCTTCGGGTTAATGAAACCCACAGATGCTCCTACATACAAGGGAAGAGGCTTCAGGGCGCAAGTCGTGCTTGGCAGCCTGCGTGCAGGATGCTTGTACAGAGAATGTGGCCTTGCAGGGACACGACTCGCTGTCAAGGCTGTGTTCAGACACAGGCACGCGCCGCTAACGGCATCTTCTGAAGAGTGGCCTGAGCACAACTGTGGGTAGTAGGCAGGGGAAGACAAAGACCAAATATCTCCACTAACATGCTTCCATATCCCTCACTTACTTGTCGCTTCTCCCAGGACAGTCCTGTAACATATAGTACGGGAAAACTTCTTGAATGGTGGGAGGCTGGAGGGAGGCACGGGAAACAAGTGCATTGACATCTCCCAACAGAGCTTGCCCCAGCATCACCCGATCAGCTCGAGATCTCACCAGAGCTCACCAGCTGAAACTGCCACTGGTGTAATGGGCACTGGGGAAGCCTCAAAAGATCCAGCTCACCCAGGGCCTAGATCTCCAAGCTCTTGCCCACACACAGCATAGGCAGGCAGCCACCCAAGCTCCCTATTCTTCCATTACTAAAGCCCTCACTCTATTTTTAGTCATCCAGTTGTACAAACACGCCCCCCCATAGAGGTACCCCAAGGCCGTAATTTTGCTCCGTACCTATATATCACTGTGACAGATGCAAACATCAAAGATAGACAAGTTTGGGTTTGTCCCAAGGGATAATTGCTATTCTTCTTCTAAATTCAAGAAGCCCAGCTCTCCTTCAGAACACAAAGATTTCACCTGCTCTAGTGGAAGGTGTCCCTGCCCGTGGCAGGGGTTGGAACTGGATGAGCTTTAAGGTCCCTTCCACACAAACCAGTCTGGGGTTCCATGAAATCTTGTTATTTTTTTGTGGGGGGAGAGAATCAGTAGAAGAGAATAACTGGAAAAACCCCGTTGTTACAACTGCTTGTGAGATGCACAAAGTTTGAGCAACGTCCTGTACCTGTTGGTATGTATCAGCCTTCATTCTGATAACTACTGAAGTGCACCCGAGGAACGTTTGCTATGTCCCAGCTGAATGATCCACAAGCCCACCCAGGAATGGATTTTCGCAGCACACCCTCACTTGGCTCCCATGGAGGACTCTCTCTCATGCAAGGGAAGTCTCTCACAGCAGCAAGTAAGGGGTGCATTAAAACAAAAACCAAGGCAGGGATGGCAGCAGCGTTTTATCTCTTCTGCTAACAAATACTACCAAATATAAACCAGAAACCACAGCAGGGGTGAGAAGGAGGTGATCTCACTATCAAGGAAGAACAGGCAGAGTATTCAATCCAAAACAGAACCACTATCAAGAAATACTGCCGAGATCAGTACTCCTTGAACCCTTATCTTACCCACCAGCATCTTATCTGGGGATTCACAGTCCTTCAGCTCTGCAGCATTTACATACAGTATTTAAAATAACTCCTTTAAAATAAACTGCTTATCAGTTCCATGATGTCCCTTTCCCTCACAAGGTGGCTTTGCAGCCTGTTCTTTCTTTTTCCCTGCGTGTAAGGCATCAGAGCTGTATCCACAGGAAGAGAACCTGTGTCTCAGGTCAGAGCAGGAAGCAGAGGAAGGTGTGAGCCACGCTGACCCACTGGAACCACAAAATCCAGATGATAATAACCCATCAGTTCGACATCTAAGCATGTCACCCCACAAAATGGTTTCATGTTGGCAACCAGAGAGAGAACGACAATCATGAGCATTTATGATCCCGATAACCCAGTCAGATGATGTCCTTGGTGATGCCATCAAGAATGCAATAAAACGAGTATCTTCTCATGAATTAGCCCAGGCTGCAAAGGAGGAAGAGCTTTATAATACCTTCATCTGGGTATTGTCCAAATATATACTCAGGTGGGGGGAGATGAACTGTAGCTGCGCAGGCAATGTTTAATTCTCACTTAGTTGGCTCAGTCAATCCCAGCCAGCCCATGTGAAGCCACTCCTGCATTTAATCCTTCTGCAGAGCACAGATGCAGTGGTCAAAACATCAGAAGAGCCCTTGCTACCTTCTCCCAGGCACCCTGGGGTGGTCAGGAACAATAAGATGTGCCCAGAGAGCTTTCAGCCCAAGCCCCCATTCTCTAGATGGTATCACACAGTTACTGTTCAGTAGCATTTTTTTATGGCATGGAAAAAAAAAAAGCTCAATATTGCAATTACTTCATTTAATGCCATGTAATGGCTGAACAAGCTTGTCAGCTACTGGGAAGAGAGAAAAGGCAAAGTATAGTGTAATTGCATTAAAGTGAAAAACATGAGTAACTACTCATATTAAAAAGGGCCAGAAATAAAAGGCAACATAGTGTGAATTACGGAGAAAATAAGTAAGTTTATGACATGTTGAAGATCTGGCATCTTTTAGCAAAATCTTGGAAGCCCACTCTAAGAATCCCAGACTGGTGTGGGTGGGAAAGGACCTTAAAGCTCCTCCAGCTCCAACCCCTGCCCCGGGCAGGGACCCCTTCCACTAGAGCAGGTTGCTCCAAGCCCCTGTGTCCAACCTGCCCTTGAACACTGCCAGGGATGGGGCAGCCACAGCTTCTCTGGGCACCCTGTGCCAGCGCCTCAGCACCCTCCCAGGGAAGAGCTGCTGCCTCAGAGCTCATCTCAGTCTCCCCTCTGGCAGGTTAAAGCCATTCCCCTTGTCCTGTCCCGACAGGCCCTTGTAAGAGGTCCCTCTCCAGCACGAGAGCATCCTCCTCCCAGTCACCTTTGCTTGCCACAGTCAGGATAATAAAGGGTGAATAAGGAGCAGGGAGCAATTGAAAGCACACACTTCACAGGGCATGTAAAGAAGATAAACTGGGCTCATGTAAAGAGTTAGTAGGTCAGGGACAAGGCCCCTCTGGAGCTGTCTCTCCTGCAGGGAGCTGGAGAGGTGCTGCATTGCAGCACCAATGTCCGCTGCAAGCACAGCCCTGGCACTTGGCATTTTGATAGTCTGGCAGCCCAGGGTCTCCAAGCCCTGGGAGCACCGGCATCCCTGGTCAAAGAGCCCTGCTGCCGGGTGCGGCAGGAGCACGCTGAGCTCCGCGCCTGAGGGCAGCAGAAAGGAAACAGGGAAAATAATAGTAGGGGATTTGGAGAAGCAGCTGGGATGCTCCTCAGCAGCGCAGCACCTCGCACGCTCCTTACCCCAGCCTGCAAAAGCCAAAAATCAAGTCTCACAGCCTCTGGAATTAAGGCACGATGATGACTGCTGACACCTGCAAAGACTGGAGCGACGGTGCTTCACCTTCACAAAAGAAAACAGCCAAGTAGCAAGAACGTGCCCTATTCCCTTTTGCTTTGCCAGCTTCTGGACACCAGGAGAGGCAGCAAGATTTGCCACCACAGAAAGAGCTTATGCCCCAGTGTCCTGCTAAAAAGACCCATGTGCACGTCAGCTAAAAAGGGAGCTGTTCTGATTAAGTCTTTGACCTTAGCTTTATGCAGCTGAAAATACCTGTATCTCTTATAAATGCAACACATCCACCAAAATACCATCAGGTTATGAAATGTAACATACTACCTCTATTTACCCTGTGGCTTTTAAGACAATATTATGTGCTGGGACCTTATGCAATCACAAATCAGACTGAGAGTCTCCAAGAGATGAAGCTCTTAAAAGCATCTCCAGATTCACAGTGTATAATTACAATACCAAAAGACAGACAGTGCTGAACCTTTTACTTCTGCTCTTACACAAATGTTGAGCTTCCAGACATGACACAACTTTTCTTCTCCCTCATCATGCTTTACACAGCTCCTCTACACCTTAGCACGTGTCTGATCTTTTCAGCTCAACTCTCAAATGCCAACATTCATTTACCTGATAATTAACATCATTATGAGCACTGACATTTTTCTCATCTTCCTGCTTTTTTGTGCCTTGATCGTTCCTGCCAAGGGGCTGTTTTCACTTCCAGGTTTTTAAAGCAGCAGTAAGAAATTGTTATTTCACACTAACAGCTAATGTACATTGCAGAGATAACTCCTGACGAGGCAGTAACCTCGAGCGCTGCTGGAGGCGCGCTGGCAACACGTTCACCATTACATTAATGGCAACTCATGTGGAGTTTTCTACTTCTGTTAATCTTCCTGTGTTGTCCTTTTTTTTAACATCATTCCTTGCAGCATATTCTCACCTACCATGGCAAATTGGAACCAATTTCATACTTTAATCAACACTCATTAAGCAACAGGCAGAGAAGTAAGGGCTTAGACGCGCGAGCCATTGCAGTGGCCAAAGTCTGTGAGGATTTTGTGCCTCATTTCTTTTCATTGGAATGTCAAATACTGGAGAAACAGCATTACATGTAACGTACCCTCTTCAGATTCTGCTTTTCACCGGGAATTCAAACAGGTCCAAGACAAAGGTTTTCTCCTGCCAGGACTGATGGCAAAATCTTTTCTTCGTGCTTAGATACCTGTAGCCTCAGGATGCGTTTCTAACTCTGCACTGACCGGAGAGCGACAGGAAGCAGGTATCTCCGAGCAGCCAGGGCCTTGTCCAGGTCCAGTTAGGAAAATGGACAAAAATCCACTTGAATGAACAGCCTCAGGAGGCCTTTATGTATATTCGTATTATAAAACAACTACCAGCACCCCAACCATTGTGCAGTCTCCTGCCTGATCTAAAAATCACCATTTTGCACCAGGAGGCGCAGCAAACACTCAGCACCAATGCACAGGGGTTGATTTCCACATCTTCCAGGAATCCTCTGAGGAACCGATGCACAGGCACATAGGACAGCAGCACCTACTTACCTCGGAGATGTTTGTGAGAATCAGGCAAAGCACACGCTAAGAAATTAGACTGAGGAAACTGAGACTGAATTATTCCTTTCTGAGGAGCAGAGTGAGCTAACAGAACACCTACATCTCCCTACAGGCATGACAGCTGGACTTTGAAGGCTTGGAAATCCAACCTACTTTGAAAGAACATGCTTTAGGCTAGCAGCAATGGTGTTCACAACTCCAGTGATACCCAAAGGAATTCCTGCAAGAATCCCAACTGCTTTCCAGCCAAACACCATTAAGAAACAGCAAAACCACCAAATCAGTGTCTCGCGTTAAACAAGAGCGAAGAGATGTTAAACAAGCACTTTTGGTGCCTCTTCACATACATCCACAGGACCCAGGACAGCGTGTGGATGATGACAACAAGCAGGAAGGCAAGAACTATCCGTCGGGAAAACAACAGAAATGAAGCTTCCGTGTCCCAGGGCCCAGGCAGAAGTTTATACTGAAATAAAAAGTCAGGTTGCTACCAGAGAGAGAGACCTTTTAGGTGGATACCATCAAGTGAAAATAAAGACTGGAAGATTATTAAGGCACCAGTTATCTTTCCTATTCCGCACTTGAGTTTCCCCCAGCAAAACACACAGCAAACTCCATGCACCTTGTTGTGTTATCAGGCAGGACCAGTCATTTTTAAGTTACAGTTCCCCATAAACTCACATCAGATAACTTTTTCTCTCACTTTATTCTAACTCACTTTATTGTGATGTTCCTGACTTATGACAGCAGTGCAAGGGGGGTAGCAACAACCCTGCAACTATTCCCAGCTGTACGCAACTCCAGAAGCACTAGAACAGGAGTAAAATGCTTTCCTTAGCTGAAGAAAAGAGCCAAGCTGTAGACAGTGAGATACAGCACGTGGCAGAGCAGCCACCATGCTGCAGGAACATCAACCCGTCACGTCCAGCAGACAAACTGCTGGCAGGAGACCAAACCAGGGAGATGCTGAAACCGCTCTCCAGGATTGCACGGTACTATTAGCAGCATGTACCATGTCTGGTTCCCCCACCCCCAACGCTTCCAAATCTGTGATTCAAATTCATGTATTAAACGCATTAACGGTTTTCAATTAATGTGGTTTACACACGTGAACTCTCTGCATGGGCTGTGTGTCTGTTGCAGGCGCTTCTTCGAGGCTCACATTCATCAGGTGCTGCTTCCATTTGTTAACCGGGTAATTCTGATCACTGATATTTGCATGAAGTGATATTTTAAACACATTTTATTAAAATTAATCTCATCTTCAGGCTTAGAATTCATTATCCATAAAACCACAGAGCCAAAAGCCTGCTGGTGTAAACACACAGGCGGAGCAGGCTCCTGCGAGGTTGGAACCATGTCTTGATGGCCAAGTTCCTCAGCGCTCACCAATGTCATCGTCTCGAATTCAAGCGCATTCCAAGTTGGGTTTTGCTGCCCACAAATGATTTGCTCCTAACAATTACTATTCCACCTAAAAAACCTCTGGTGTAGAGCAAGTTACAGTAATAAAGCCACTTTATTAATAGGGTATTTGCCCGCGGAGGCCCCATGGAAGCAGCAGCACATTAAACCCCACCACTCACTCCATGCTGGAGAAGAGACAAGATAGATGCCCGCGTCCCCACCCCACACTGACCTGTGTTTACTTCAGCACTTCAGCCCCAGGATTTAACTGGACAGAACTGGCCTATTGTGATGAATTATGTAGGTAATTCAGGGACACGAGCAAACATTCTACCGAGTTCAGATTAATGGCCTCAATTCAAAGTGAATTTTATAAACGACCTAAACCAAGTGGGACACGCACTGTCTCATGTGCATCTTAACACAATGCACTCCTCAAGCCAATTTCACTGAATATCATCAATTCCACATTTAAATGAAATTCCTGGGGAAGAACTGCAAAGAACTCAGATAAATGAGGCTAAATAAACCAAATCAGGGAAAGTGCAAAGGAGTTTTATTTGTAGCTCCTGAACTCTGGGAATTGGGGAATCTGAAAAGTCTCTTAGGCTGAATTATTGAGATAATAAAGCACCTGCTGGAGAGATCTCTGAATGCTTTAATGAAATTATTTCATTGCCCCAGAATAATCACAAATGCAGGTTCTCTTTTGAGAGCAAAAGAAACAATGCAAAGTAAAGCAGGAAAGATAAATGGAATGCAAATCAGCCTCTCCACTCAGAGGAAGCAGAAAAGAGCCATGACACGAGAGGAACGAGTCTGATGGCACTGTGAACAGGCTGACTCTGCTCCAATTTTATTTACTATTGCAGGGTCACTCGAAAACAGCTAAGAATAAATACAGAAGGGGAACAGACAAGCATGAAAGCACCATCACACTGAAGCATTTTGTTTAGGCTTGATTTTGCCAAAGGCTCCTACATGTAAATCACAGAATGGGTTGGTTTAGAAGGGACCTTAAAGCTCCTCCAGCTCCAACCCCTGCCCCGGGCAGGGACACCTTCCACTAGAGCAGGTTGCTCCAAGCCCCTGTGTCCAACCTGGCCTTGAACACTGCCAGGGATGGGGCACAGCCCGACAAATCATCTGCCCCTAATGCAACATCATTAAGCAATTACAGAAGTTCTACTAGCTGCAGTGGAATCATGCAATTAGAAAGTTATCCATGTGGAATACAGGGATGACTCCCTACTTGCAGGCTTCTATTCCCCACCTTTACCTTTCAGAAAGACAAGTCCTACAGAAGTAGGATCTGTTACATAATTTAATACTTACGCAATCCACTACATATGAATATTTAACACTACTGGGAACTTCAATAAATCACCTTGTACTTACAACCAATGGTCAAAATCCCTATTTGTTTTATTCATAGTCCTCTTCTCAGTCACAAGAATTGCAAAGCGGACAGAAAAGCTAGCCATTTCCTGGGAATAACTGATTTAACCTATTAAAAACAAGCCAACAGAACACGGGAAGTTTCTTTCTTTTATTTCCACCCAAATCCTGCAGAACCTCATTACATTTTCATTTACTAAAATGTAATTAATGAAGGCTTTTAAACCCTCAGAACCTTTCAAATTAATGAAAAGTCCACCCAAATAAATTAGACATGTAGTCCAAGAGCTGCAGAGTTAAATAACAGTAGTTATCCTGACAGGAACCAAGAAACAGCTGTCACATACAATTATTTTTAGGGCTGCTACTGAACCATTTTCACATTATGAGCTGCCACCTCTCAGCAGCTAACAGCAGCTTCACATTTTATCATGACAAAAAATTAGAGGCAACCAGTTATCTCCTTGGGTATTACACACATTTGTAACGTCCTGCGCATTAAATGGAGCTAAAGCCCAGCACCGTGGGAGGAACACAATCCCAGGCCAGCAAAGAGCTGCTACATCACCCCAGCTGTGACTTCGTCCTACCCCTTTGGCCAACAGTCAGAGGAAGGACGCCCGGCTCTAACCTACTGGCTCTGAGAACTTGATGTCACAAGTGCCCAACGAAGTCATCACCAGCACTCAGCCCAGTGCGCTCCAGCAGCCACCCCACTGGCTGGCAAAGCCTCCTCCTCCTCACCATCATGTTGGGAACATAACCACGCTCCAAACGGGAGGACAAGCAGCCACACGTGTCAGCCCACCTCAGCATGACCAACCCTGCTGGCGAGCTCCCAGATAATAAGGAGGAAGCTCATCTGCTGTTGCGCATCTTCATCAAGAAGGTTGAGACCAGCCAAGAGCCTGAAACTAGCAGAGAGGTTCCAAAGAAAAGGTCAGGAAGACGGAAAACCATGTCCAGGAAGGGGAAAAAGAACTCTAAGAAGGCGGCAAAGTGCCACAGGCCCAGGCGCTCAAAGAAGAAAGCATCAGGTGCTCTAAGGGGGGTGAGGAAAACGCAGAGAAGGCGGCAGAAGAAACACGTTAGCTTCATCACAGACAAGCGGCCGCTCCCTCCTTTCTTTCTCTTCATGGCAAAGAATCGTCCCAATCTTCAGAGATCAAATCCAGACTTGACAGCGGTAGAAATGGCCAAGACGTTAGGGAAAATGTGGCATCAACAGCCACAAAGTGATAGAGATAGGTACAGAGAACAGGCCGAGTACCTGAGGAAGAGAAAACGAAGGAGACGACAATAGGCCAGGGCACAAGCCAGAGACAGCCAGGAGAGGAGCTCACAGTGGAAAAACATCCACACAAGAAGGAGGAAATGAAGACTTTGATGCTCTGCTTTGCTGATAAGACTGTGACCTTCTGCAATTTCATTTCATCACTTGCGCCACTGCAGCTCCTTGTGTAGCTTCAACGTTCGTGAGCCTTACTGAAATAACTGCAAACACAAGATAACCACGAGGCTCAAGGCAGGGCAGTAATTCAGAATCAATAGAGCTGGCTCTATACTGATGGCAACAGGAAGGCTTGTGCAGGCTAGAGATGGATGTTTCCTGCTTATCCATAATGAAAAGAGCAATGAGTCTTCTCTGTCTCCTCTTCTCTCCCAGATAGCAAGTTAAAAACATGCTCCTTCACATGGAATTCTGGTCCTAACTTAGGAGGTCCTGGAGCTTGAGACACAACAACCAACGCAGCCTTGCCTCAGGGAAACACAAGGTTCTCCACCGCTGCCAGGACTCTGTAGCTGTTGACCTGCTTGTACTACACAGCAGTATGTAACTTCTAAATGCAGGGGGGGGGTCCTACATAAACCATCTGAACAATGAAATGGAAATAAACTTGCTTGTCCTGGTTTTTGCCTTTGCTGAACAGCAGCATCACTTGGAAAGGATGGCGGCTTCTGCTCAGAGGCCAGGAATAACTAACAGCTAACTCTGCAGGCCAGAGAGGAGCGGAAAACTGTGGGAAGGTGCATGAACTCAGATCCAAACCAGCCCAGGAACCCACTGAAGGGCTGAAGGACCAAGACTGGCACCAGAGAGCTTTCTCCTCTTGACCACAGCCTTTCTACAAGTTCCTAAAGGAAGAATCACAGCACATATCACACCAGGGTCAGTGCCTATTTCTTTAAAGAACTCTGTCTCGACTTTCTTCCTTTGGCTTAAAGGGAATCCTAAATTTGATCCAAAAGACTAGATCTGTAATAGAAAGGCTGATGTCCCGAGCTATTTATGAAGTAACCAGCAAGCACTGCTTGGGCGAGAGGTCATCTGACTTCAGTGACATCTCGGAAAGTCTGCACTTTGGGGAGCGCTCAGTTGCTCTCCACACTCTAGGAAGTGTCTCACACAAGCCCAATGCTCCACCAGCTGGTCCAGTCCCCGAGCACAGCCTCTGTCCTCTGCTCCCTGCTCAGGCACTTCTTAAACGGCTCTTTTTTTCCTGTTTTTAAGAGGCAAGATTAGCAGCAGAGAGCAGGGAAAGGGATCCTTCTTCAATGCCACCTTGCGTACTTTGCTCAAAGCCAGCTTGGACACAGGGGCTTAGAGCAACCTGCTCTAGTGGAAGATGTCCCTGCCCGGGGCAGGGGTTGGAACTGGAGGAGCTTTAAGGTCCTTTCCAACTCTAACTATTCCATGATTATGGACTTTGTTAGGGTCTTAGCACCATCTACTGCGATACTGGGAGATGGAGTCAGCAGGCAGCAGATGCCACTGCTGGAAACTTAAACCCCCAGGACATGCCCCTCGTAAGTAGGAGTACAAATGCTGACAATACTGAGTAAAAACTAATACTCTGCTATGACTTGGTGGCAGAGTGTTTAAGGGAGCAGGGACAAGAAATATCACTTTAATGGTTCTCACGGCTGCACAGCCGCTAACAGCTTGACAGTATCTATCAATTAAAATCTATTCCCAGCTGCACCCGTGATGGCCACAGCAGACTCTGCAGCTATTTTTGGCACAGTACAAATATGAAGTGGTTAAAAAAGATGCTTCAAAAAGGCCCAAGATATTACCCATCCAATTATACTTTTAATGGAATCTTTGTGTCTTCCATCTCTCAACTTGCTAAACAACTGGCATTCAGGCAAAATCATGCTCTGTGAAGCTGCCACACAGGTTCCACTCAATTTAGCACATCATAGTCTGATCGTGAGTAATGTCTTCAAATACCTGCAGCACTGCCTCAAAACATACACTGCTTTGCAAACACACACTCCAACCAACTCCCAGTATGGCCATTCCCACCAGGCTCTTCAGCTGACATGCAGTCTGCGAGGCTGAGGGACAACCCTGGCTGCCAGCTCAGAATATACCACATTCCAGTTACCTGCACTGGGAAATCTTTCACTGAGAGGAAACAGGAGGGCCTGGAAAAGAGTACACTTGAAACTGGTGGAGGTTTTCACCTGCATCTGCTTTCACACTAATGGCATATAGGCTACAGATGAAAACTGTTGGAGCTAAGCACTAATAATCATAAATAACACTTCTGGAGATGCCTCATAGTAGCAGCAAGGAAGCTATGGACTCTGAAGAGCCTGCGAGCAAGTGATGGAGAAAGAGGGGTAAATGATTAATATGACTCTTATGGCAGGAACATACCTTGGAGGCCTGTGGTAGGTTCCTTCACCTGCTTTCCACACTGCAGTGAAAGCACACAACGAAACTCTAAGTGAAGCCCTTGGTTCCTTTTAGTATTGGAACAATTTAAGCTCACTACAAGTCTTTGCACACTTTTCATGTACTCAAAACTGATGTTAATGATGTTATAACAGATCTAGTAATGCAATTCTTATCGTAATGCTACCTGTGTTGCCACTGGTAAGGGAACAATGAGTCAAGAACACCTTGTAGTTTCTGTGGGAGAAAATGAGCTAGACTGTCTTCCCTGCAAGAGAGCTGAAGGGACCCACCAACGGATCCATCTGGAAAGGATTTGCTTTCCCTGCCATCTCCATGAGGGGGCTGAGCCAGAATTGTTCAGTCTTTATCTACAGCCTTCAGAAATCCACTTCCCCGTGCTCTGGCCCGGGGCGCACACGCACGTCTCTCACCACAGCAGCGCTTGCTCATATTGGTCACAGACGTTACACGCTTAGGTCCAACTTCAAAGCCTGGATAAACAACCCTGAAAGCCAAAATTCACATACTCCACTCACCATTTATGTGCATGCAAACAAAAAATATGCATCTGAGCCCAGAAGCAAAACTATCAGTAAGGAGACGTGGCTGCTACACTGATACTCCTGCTGCAATCAAGAGAAGCCCATCTCTGTAGAGATTGTTCCCTCTTGTTAACTGGGAACAACAGCACTTCATCCTACCTCCTCATTTAGCCTCCATTCTCCTATGTTAGCAATATTCTCCTCTGTGCGTACAAGACAACTGTCCAAAAGCTCTCAAGAGCAGTGGAAGCACCAGAGCATTTCTCAGGAGCAAGTTCCTTTAATAGATGTTCTCTGCAGTAATGCGCCTACACCACTGCCCTGCCTGCTGCATAACAGCCACGAGAAGTCCTGCTCACAGCAGCTCACTGACACACTGGGTATATCACACAGGTTGGGACTAAAAGCAAAAGCACCCCAGAAACACAAAGCACTGCAATTCTTTATAGATGCTTCAGTGAGGAGCTGAGCCTTTGAAAGCCCTTGTTTGGGGTCGGTGGAGTTTTTTAGTAGAGCAGACGCATCACTATGGATTTGGCATCTCTCAGTGTATTTAATAAGTTATTGGCCTTATTCACGTTTCAGAGTTAAGGGAAACAGTAGAAGAACACAGAATTAAGTGATTACAGCAAAAGCCCACGCCAGCCACAGCACGTTCATAAGCCCTTGGCTGTGGCTGTGTCGCAGAGAATGGGAAGCGAGCCACTCCAGGCCCCTCTTCTGGCTCCCAGCAGCTCCTGGCCACCCAAAAGGGCTTTTGAGAACAATCTGCAGCAGCCTGAATCAGGCAAAGCCTGGCAGAGACCTCCCCAAAACTCTGCTTAGTCAGGAGCAGATTAATTCGTTACAACTTTGAGGCTTTGAAGAAGGGCCCTGTCATGAGTTAAGTGAGATGTTAAACTGTTAGAGAAATCAGAAACTTGAAGAGTTCTTTGCTCAATAACTGCCTGGCAAAGAATCTTTTTGTTTTAGAGAATCAACAACTTGCTTCTGTTCACAGCTTGGTTTTAATGCGACCAAAAAGACACCAAGTTACTAGAAGGTAAAAAAGCCACAGGACCATGGTGAAGAGCACAACAGCTTATTGCTGAGTCCATCTTGCACCAAAGCACAGACTGAGCGTTACAGAGCACACCCCCATCCGCACGGATCGGCGAGGCAGGCAGTGCATCCTGTCACCCTTGTTAACTTTGATGTACATCACGAATCACTGGGATAACAAACTCATCCCCTGCACGCTGGCACAGCACGTAGCTGCTGCTCTGTGGATTCTACTACAGTTTTACAAGCTCCCTCCATCCCCCTCTGTCCAACAAGAAAACGTATTTAGCACAGAGGCTGCCTGTTGACCTTGCAGCTCTTGGTGAGAGGGCATCTTCATTCCAAAATAGAGCGAAGATAATGAAACAGGTCTTCAAAAGCGTGCCACTCCCACCGAACTGCAAACCCATCTGTTTCACTTGGTAACAGCTACCAAAACAAGCAGGTGCTCAGTTATGAGAGGTGCAATTAGAGCAGCAGGTTGACAGACACGGTTTTGTCTTTCCCAGAATTCATCATTTAGATGGACAAAATAAGTGTCTGCTTATGCTCCTCCTAACCTCGGGTAAAACCACAGCAGGTATGTTCAGTCGGGCAGACGCACGAGACTGGCAGTTCTCTAGGGGGTGATATAATGCATAAAATACCACAATGTGAACATGCTTAATACCAGTTTCTTCTGGAACGTGATGTTCTTTAAGGTCCCTTCAAACCCAAACCATTCTATGATTTTCTACATGAGAAAAATTTCATCAGATGACCATTTAGGAGACCACAGGCACCAGTTGAGATAATATTAAATATGCTCAATAAATTGTTTGATTCAAAGTCTGTTTTCCACCACTCTCATTGCAAAAAAGCTTTATGCTTCCTAGAAGAGTAAACAACAAAAGTACACACAGAAGTTCAAGTAAATGAATAATAAATTCAATGTATAACTACCTACTCGTGAATCCACAAGAAACTGGAGAACCTATCCAACAGCAACTGGAAATGAGCTGCAGAGTCCCAGCAGTTGCTTGTAACAGGACTTGGCTGAGACAGGGGTGGCAAAGCCATAACCTCACAACTGCCTGTTACTGTTCATTAATTTATGTGGCTGATCCGCTATATTGGCCAGATCAGGAGGGTGAAGATATTAATTCCTCTTCTGGGCACGTGCCCATGAACACCACCATCGAGGATGCTGTGACACATGCATGAGATGAACAACCCTCACAAGTTGGTTCAGCAAAGATTCCATTTTAAGGGAAGGGGAAATCCCAGGATGACCTTGTTCCTTGAGAAATCAATGAAGAGTTCACTGCTTGACTTCATCGTGATGCTGAAAGAAACACAGGCACGCACCACACACGGCTAGGACAGAACAGACACGTCCATCCTTCCCTCTGCAAGGGCTTGGAACGGGCTGAGCATCAGAACCCCGCACTAAGGCTGAGGTTAGTGGCAGGGCCTTGGGCCAGTCTCTTCCCTCCAGTGACCAGCAAAGGGAGCACCACTCAATGTGCTTTCTTGGGAAGATGAAGGGGCCTGTAAAACCTGAGCAGACATATTAAAGTTGCCAAGACAGCAGAATAAGAACTGTACAAGGGCAGAACATCCCTTTTAGGAAGTCTGTGTGGATGACCTTAACACAATGTGAAGTCTTCCAACTGCAGAAACTGTCAACTACTTAAAGGCTCTGGCAGCAGGTTTTACTTTGGTTTTGTACCTGCCTTCTGTGTGCTCTTTGCTGCTCTAACAGTTCCTCTTCCAGGTTCTCAGAGGAGATCAAGCTGCAACTTTCCCGCTCAGTCTCCTCAGCGATGTGAATTGTGCCACTGGAGCTGATTGCTCCGTGCGCTCGCTCTGTATCTCCAAGTGTTTGATCGGATAAGGAATCCTGAAACACACGCTTCAGCCTGAAATTAAACTGACTGTGAAGCATTCAGAGAAAGGCGGGAGACATCGAGAGTCCACATTCTGCTGAAATCCACCTTTACACTATAGTTAATACGGGGCCAATACTGGTTTCTACCTTCATTAATGATCTGGATGATGGGACACAGCAGACAACACTAACTGATGTACCAGATGGATGCACTGACACCCTAAGGGGCCTCAGGAGGCTGGAGAAACAGGCAGACAGAGCTCCCAGGAGGTTCAAAGGGAAAGATGACGTTCCAGCCCAGGGGAACATGAACTCCTGCATCAGCCCCGGGGAACATGAACTCCTGCATCAGCACAGGCTGGGGCTCACTGGCTGGAATAAGCTTTGCAGATGAAGGCTTGAGGGTCCTGGAGGCCAAGGCTCAACACGAGCCACCAACATCACCGAGGACCCGAGCACCTCCCTTGCAGGAGTTCAGCGTTACACGTGCCATGTCAGTTCTTGAGATGCCGTGGCTCAAGTGGCCTTACAAAGCAACCTTGCAGCTTCACTACTGAAATCAGCACCGTACATTAACGGGTTTATAAGCATTGCTACTTATAAGTCAGAGCCTGGTGCAGCAATTATAGCTCCGCAGCAGTCAAATCTTCAAGGAAATTACCAGAATTAGCCACAGTTTACATGAACTTTCTACCCTTTCAATCAATAAGGAGCCATTAACAACCAATTCCAAGCTGTCCATTGTTTATAGCACTAGAGGGTTGCTGCAGCCATGGCAGAGCCTGCAGCCTCTGAAAGACATTCTCGCTTTATTGTACTCAACTTTAGTTCAATATGACTTTCCTGGGCAGAGTGTTACAAACCACTACGGCTGCAAACCTTGACGTATTCTAACTTACAAGGTAAAGGTGGTTTCAAAGCTGTGCTGAGGTCAGGTTCTGGTTTCATTTATTCACACACTCCAATATTTTTCCATTGCTTTGATTCCTACCTATAAACCGCTTAAGAAAATATCCCAGGAAAAATATTTAAGGAGAAGAAGAAACACGAAATTCACAATTCCAAACATTTCAGACTTGTTTATGTTTCAGGTAAGGAAACCTCACAAGTTCAGGGTGAACGTCAGGATACCTCCGAGACTTCCATACACCCAGAGCAGCTGCAAGTTGTCTTAAGAGAATATGTAGAAGGGAAATGAAAATCAAATCCACTGTAAGTCTCCCAAACTTCGCTGCAGCGAGAGCCTCGGGGTCAGTGGGGGTAAGCAGCATCAAGCCTTCGGTACCAAAGATTCCCCGCAGTCTTTCCGAGATTTAAGAAGATGGATTCTTGATAACTTGGCATAAAAAGCAGAACAGTTACTTTCTCGGCAACTTATTGAAATCAGAACTCGCACAAAGAGCAGCAGTGCCAAAAGCAAAGCGAGCGCTGGCACCCACAGCAAATGCAGAATCTATTGTTTTGTCCCTTTGGACTCAATTAGTTCACTATTTACAAGGAATGGCACCCATAAAGACGTTAAACATTAACAAAACTTCTGCTAACTTGCTTCAAAATGCATCTTAATTGCAAGCTCCATTTTACACATATTCCAGGCTTGCAGAATGTAAAAGGGATTTTATTCTGCCCAGAAAAACTCCAACAGATTAATGTCATGCTAAGAATCCTTCAGAGACCTTAAGAGGTCTAAGGAAAAAGCCATCAATGCCAACATGCTCTGAATGATATGCACTTGAGGTCTTCCTACTTTTGAGTTCCTTGTCAAGGCGCAGTGGGGACATGGCAGACACTGAGCAGCAATACACAGACCCTCCTGCTTAAACATTTGCTGATTTAAAGCTGGGTTTAGTTTTAGAAAGAATGTGACAATATAGATGATTATGAGCTTTTTCTTTCTTAAACCAGCGATGAGGCTCAAATCAGAACACGCATAATCTGAGATTAAAGAGACCCAGAGCTTTTTACTGAGCTTCCCTCTACCTGCAATGACTGTGCACGCACCAAGCAAAGCAGACAGAGCTGCCCGAGCTTTTTGTATGGGATGTTCTCCCAGTCGGGAACCACTTCCCACAATACGCCTCATACAGCCCATTAACTACAACGAGAAATCAGAGAGCCTTTTCAAATCCCTGTGCTTGGCTTGGAGTAAGAGGCTCTTGCACTTCTGGTACCATTTAAAAGCATAAGATGCAAAACTCATGGATGGCTCATTGGACATTACAGCACCAGTGCCTGGGTTTGCAGTGGGACATGGGCGCAGTGACCAGCAGCACCTCTCATCCTGAGGAGCACCCACAGGCAGCACAGAGCACAGGAAGCTGTACTTACCCCAGGCAGCAGGAGGAAAACAAAAGGAACAGCAGAGCAGAGCCCTGTGACCCAGAGCATCACCCGGTGCCACCTCCTGCCTGCTCCGGCCGGGGGGACCCTCCCTGATGCACCAACTCAAAGCTCAGAAGGGGAAAGGAGGCAGCTCTGAAGCCAGCACTTGGTCAACCTTTCCTCCCTTCTACCATTACTGTGGGTTCTGAGCTGCTCACATCAAGTAGGTTTGCAGCACCCCAGCATCCAACATTGCCCATTCTGGCTTTGAAACCTCTTTCAAGAGTTTTCCTTTAGTTTTCCCTTCCCTTCAACTTTCTTCCTACCTCCAGAAATTCCACCATGGCTTTGAACAAGCATCCTTTGGTTTTTGAAGTCATATAAAGCATCTGTGACTGGGCAAAACCCATCCTCCCCGTGCTCCCCCCTCTGCCCACCCGGCTGTCTCGAGCACAGGGCACTGCTCCAGGATCAATGGTGTTAATTTATTCTCTTACATTAGAGAAAGAACAACTTTATTTCAAGGTTCCTTCCTGCCAGCTTCCAGCCTGAAGCTCTTTTATTTTTTCCCCTTCATGAACAGCTGACTTATCAAAAGCAGATTTTTCTAACCGAAACCCACAAGCTAAGCCACATTATTATAACTGAAGCAATTAATTACCTTTATGCCTTTCTTTTTAAGGGAGATCTTTAACGCAGGTAATTCTGACTAAAAGAGCTAATTTGAACTGCTCCATCATTTAAAAGATGATTATGAAAATTAGACAAGTGCAGAATGAAGACAAAGGGATAAGGAAAGAACAGAGATGGGTATATCCCCTGTGCTCCAACTGGGAAGCATCCAACCAACATGCTTATTTAAAAAGCATGGAGAAGGATCATCAAGTTTTCCAGTCACTGCTGACAAAGCAACTCTTCACAGTTTATTGACACGTAGCAAATCAAGGGTCACGACAGTGGTGGGGAAGCAGCTACTTGTGTTTTGCCTTTTCAGATTCCTACAAGGCAGGAATTGCCTTCACACAAAAGACATCAGTGGAGCACCGTAATTTCCCAGTCCTGGAAAATTCCAGCTTACTGTGGACAGAAAGAGAGTCATCAGCTGCTGACAGCATTTTCTCTATTACTAATCTTCTGATATTTACTGATGCACTGGCATCTTTCTGATCTCTACTATCAATCCAAGACAGGTCCCTGGAAGGAAGAATCAAACATCCATATTGTAGAACAGCCAAGACTGCCAAACCCAAACTCAGCATGAGCTAAAGAGATCACAACCTGCCCTGACAAAACAAAATGCTGCCAAGTAGCAGCAAAATACACCAGCCATGAGACTCCAAACCCTTGATATCAGTCACAGAATGGTTTTGAGTTGGAATGGACCTTAAAGACCATCTAGTTCCAACCCCCCTACCATGGGCAGATGCTTTTGTACTCCATCATATTTGTCAAGACACACGTCACAGATAGAGATACGTCAGGATGTTTTAACAAATACAATGGGCTAGCTCTGAAAACACTCTAATTCTTAACCTGACTAGTTTTTCCATTTCCATGGCTGCAGCGATGGCCCTGGTAACACTTTATTGAATCTGTCCTGGTGAGAGGAACTGCAGTGAAACACATCAGTGTTTCTCTCATCTTTGAAACACTGAAGTTTTCCTCCCTATCTTCACATCTACTCTCCACCTCCCCACCTCTCTGTCTCTAAGAACACATAGGGAAGGGTGGTGATGCTGTTCAAGCGTGAAGATCAGACCAAGAGCTTCTAAAATAAAGTTCCTCGCTGTGCCCGAGTATAAACCGACAGCACACCTGCCTAGATTAGAACCATGGAATCAAGCCCAACCATGCCCCAGCACTGCCAAGGCCACCAGTAAACCACAGATTGAAGGAATGCAGCTAATATCAGCCTCAGTTTGGAGAGACGCATGATGTGAGTGTTGTCACAAAATGACACTTCTCAACAACTTCAGCTTATGCAAACTATGGTAAACGCAATTCTCCCTCCACTTTCACGAATTAGAATATAATGCAAATTCGAAGGGAGCTGTAGTTTAATCACAGTACATGAGATGTGCTAGCATCAGGCATCCAAAAATCAATTTAAACTTGAGAGATGAATTCGGCACCAGACTGAGCGTCTCGGTGGTGACTTCCACTGACAGCACACCAAGAGCAGCTCCAGGAGCTGGGCGCAGGTGGGAAGCAGCTGCAGGGAGCCTGGGGAAGGAAACAGCAGGCAAAGATCATTTCAAACACATTTAGTGAAACAGGTGACATCCGAAGACAAAAGCGTTCCATTCTTTAACACAACATGCAAACACAGGAGAGCATCCACAAAGCAGGGGTCCACAAAGAAACCCCAGCAGAAAGATGTCTTTGAAAGCAGGAGAACAGCTGCAGAGGTGTCACTGCTCCTTCACTTTGAAGTTGTAGATAAGGGTGAGCAGTGTAAAACACAACCATTATCAGCTCTGGCAGACAGATTCTGACACACAAATGCAACTCCCTCAACACAGCAAACAGCTCTGCAAAGGGAGACAGACCCCTCTGCAGCTGCATCTCCTCAGCTGGCTCCAGCAGCAGTGGAACCAGCACGGCAATGGCAGGAATCAGTTTCTGAACAAGAAGAAACACAATGGGAAGGCAAAGACATCTTCTGGAAGCACCTTTAAGTGAAGCCAGTGATCCTTCCCACCACCATTTGTCCAAATCCCTGCTTAAACTAGGAAATCAGTGTCCCGCTGTGTTAAGGACACGGTGTGTTGAAGAGAAACCTCCATGTCCAACTTTTTGCAACCTGTGACATCATTTGTCCTTTCATGAAGCCTCCTTCCCCTGCCAAATAGCAGTTTTATTCACCAGCTTACAATCAACATGGTCACTCATACATCGGGTCACATCCAGAAGGTACATCCAGAGATGACCAGTATTGTTCCCAGCTTTCAGCCTGTTGTGTTACACTAATCCACACGAGGTCTGTTTCAAAACAACTCTTTAGCTCGCAGGTATTGAGGGTTCTTGCAAACAAGACTTTTTTTATCTTCCAACATGTGTTTACATCCAGCACCCAACCAGCTAAATATTAATTCTTCACTTAGTAACCTTCAGGGATTCTCCCCCACGCTCCAGGCATTCCCACACCTCATCCCTTCACGTGCCATCCACACCACAGTAGCCTCCACATAGGGTTCACTCTGCCTCCAAGGTGACCAAACAACAAAGGAGGAGAAATCAGGGTAAAAAAGGACAATTACAACACGATGAGGGTAATTTTCAGCCTAAAACCATCTTCTGCCTTGGCTTAAAAAGCCATCTTGAATATTCATGAAATGCTCTCTGCTATCGAGCAAACAGAATTAATCATATTAATGCATGGAAAAATAAGATTAGCCAGAAAGTGGTATACGAAATCTAATCATGTTTTATTGAATGAAACATGAGTGGGAGAGGTCATGAGGGCCTTTCCTTGTCATTTGTCACAAGAAGGCTCTCTCCCTGCCACGCTCCTGGCAGGAAAGCGGCTCACTCAGGCTCTGGGAAGCACCAGGAGCAGCTTTGGGAAGAGAGTCCTGCACCCAGTGCTCGGCCACGCTAAGGCCGCGGGATGGAGCTGCACGGATTGGAAACCGAGTCCTCCTTCTCAGCTGGGAGACAGCTGAAATCTTCCCTTTCCTACCGGGCAGGCATGCTGAACGTCTTTAAATGACATCTTACCCTGAGCAGCTCTTTCTTCCAGAATTTTCCAGCTGCTTCTGCAGTGCAACAGGCTCAGGAGCTGCAGGACAATGAGCAACACTACAGAAACTACATTGTACAAAGCATCATCAGCCCTTTAACTCCAAAACAGCCATCAAGATGCTCATGAATTGTTCGCATCCACAACCAGCTCTGCCACTCAGCTACCACCAAGAACCAGGCACCCAGTGCCAGGCATCAGCTTTCTGACCTACAAAATCCTGTTCTCCGTGTTGCAGATCTGTATTCAAATTCAGGCCTGAAGAGTCATACAGCAACTACAAAGGCTGCTACATCCCAGGAACACACCAGAGGCAGCGAGGGACCACCAGAGCCCCATCAGCAAGGAGAGCTGCAGGCTGCCTCAATGAGGTCTGGTTTCTAACCACCTTCTGAGAGAAAAGGGGAGTATTTCCCACCAAAGCAATGTTTCACAGCTTTAAAGCCTGTGTAGGATTTGTTTCTAATGAAAAGCACTATAAATGCTTAATGAGTAAAAAAATAGAATTAAACTGCATCAAACAAGAAAGTCTATTTTCCAGATCCCAACAAACATGTAACTGGCATTTATGCAGGGATTTCAAAAGCCATTTCATGCACATTTTTTATTCACTCTCAGTCCTACGCAAAATATTACCACAGAAGAAAAACATCTGAGCATTACAGACAAAGTACCCAGTAGTTAACTTGCTCTTGCAACACGGAAGCTGAATTTATTGCACAGGAAAAGAAAACTTTCACACTGACATTCTCGAGGCTTTAACTAGTGATGAAACAAGTTATTTGAAGACACACAATAATGCTCCAGTCCTCAGCCCCCTGCAGCCTGGGCAGGATCACGCTTGTCAGTGCTCAAATAAAAGCAATTACTGACTGGGAAAAAAATCGAGAAGGAAGTGGCAAATGTGAGATAAAACTCACTTTAAAGCAGTCATCAGGCAATCTGCAAGGAACAGCAGCAGTGGGAAGCACGCGGAGGGTCCCTGTTCGGCTCCCACCCATGCTGGCAGTTGGTGATTGCAATACAAAGCATGATTCCTGCAAGTGCTGTCCCACTAACCTGTACCAGCAGCAGATGCAGACCCGGGGCTCCTGAGCTGGAATGTGGCAGCACAAGGAACCACTTCACCAAGTGTCGATTCATTAAAGCCCAATTCACTGTCCTTTTGGAGCCAAAGTCTTTCCCTTGACTTCAGTAGAAATCAGCTGAGGTCTGAGATGAAAACAGATGCTGAAAGCTCCAAGACTGCTATCTAAGGATCAGAAGCTGCTTTGATATAAAGAAAATAGGTTGGTTCATTAGAAGCACACACAGAGGAGTTTTTTGCCAACCAACGTTATCATCATCTGAAACAGTGACCTTCAAGACAACAGGTACTCTAATCTCTCAGAGGAGAGCACAAGATGCGCTAACAGATTAGCCTGGCCAGTGGTACCAACTACCTGGCATCAAGAGGGAAGCACAGAGCAGATCTCGCATAGAAGAACCTTAATGAGTATTAGAAACCACTTGGCAGACAGACAAAGGTGGTGGGGAGGGAAGGGTCAACTGCAGATAATGACAAGGAAAGAAATAAAGTCAGCAGCAGTGACAAGGAGCTGCTGAAACACAGGTGATTCCTCCAGCAGTTCTTTCCCCAACTCAACTCTCTGCAGAAAGACAGCAGTGAGAGAGAACTTCTCAAACGCTTTTCCATAAAGGGTGATGTTTGAATGGAGTCTCCTGTGCTCAGCTCCAGAAAGGAAGATATCCTGGAATTAACCAGAAGAACCTTAAATTCAAGGGTCCTCAGCCCAGAGAAGCTGTGTCTGCCCCAGCCCTGGCAGTGTTCAAGGCCAGGTTGGACACAGGGGCTTGGAGCAACCTGCTCTAGTGGAAGGTGTCCCTGCCCGGGGCAGGGGTTGGGACTGGACGAGCTTTAAGGTCCCTTCCGACACAAACCATGGTATTTTTCTTCAGGAGCAACCTGCTCTAGTGGAAGGTGTCCCTGCTCGTGGCAGGGGTTGGGACTGGACGAGCTTTAAGGTCCCTTCCAACACAAACCATGGTATTTTTCTCCTCCGAGGCCCACCCCAGCACATGGTCCCTTTTATCCCCTGCTCAGCACCTGTGTACCATAGTAAAGCAGAACGAGATGCCTGTGCTGCCTTCACATCAGACACAGCTGGGCTAGAAAAGCCATGCAAAATACACACACACACATTAAGGCACATTTGCTTCTAGGAAATTAAAAGACAAAGCTGAAACCAAATTCTACCCAAATTAACTGCAAAAATAGTCCAAAGGAGAAGGAAAGCATTTGTGTGAGACAAGCAAAACACGGCTCCAAGGCTGAGAGTCAAAATGAAGATGGGAGACTGAAGAGGAGGAACAGGATTCAGACAGGAACGCTCGGCAGGTACCCACGTGCAGCCCTGCTTCTCCCCCTGCATTCACTTGGCATGGGATCAGCTACAGAAAGTCAAAGCAAAACGTTTCCTGGGGAAATGACAAGGAAAAGCTCAAAGAGTGGGAGGGCAGCAGAGGGGCAACATGACAGACGATGCCACCCCCCTAAGATGAGACTTGCGTTCCACAAGGTAGAATAACTCAGTCAAGAGGAGGATCATAGGGAACCAAGAGCTCTCTCACCTGCTTCAGCTCTATGGGAATGACTGCAAAAACGTTCTTTGCTAAATACCCGCATTACACCCAGCAAAACGCACACTTGATCTTACTGAATCCTCTAAACACACGTAAATTGGATTATTAGTCACTTCCTACCCACCACCTTCTCTGGCAATAGCAGCACAACGCTTTAATAATCATAATGCAAGTCATTATGCCTAATATTAGATACAGGTCCCAGATCAGCTACAGGAGACCTGAACGGATGATGGAAAGAAGCGCAAGAGACAGACAAGCACATTTTCATTGTTTGCATATACTTCAACTACAGCAAATATGCACAAACAGAGGAAATACACACCTCTGCCTCCACAGAAAGCAAGAACTTACCCTCCATGAAGTGTGCTCAGAGCGCAGCCAAGCAATTGCTCCACAGGACAACCCCAATTTCTCTACACAGTGTTCTAAACCCAGTCAAACCTGCCCAGAGCTCCAGAGTAATCACTGAGCTATTAAAGGGAACGGGAGGCTGGGACATGTCTGACACAGAGGGGGTTCAGTGCTACCCAGGACCAGCCTGGAGAGGTCCTTACCATCAGACTCTGTCTTGGCACATTTTGGGTGCTCAGCTTGAAACCCTCTGCTATCTTTAGCGGAGCTGAGCCCCCGCAGGGATGTTGGCCATAGGAGAAAGCTTTGAACAGGTACCACGAACAACCGTCATCAGGAGACATTCCTGAGAAGCATCAGCCCAAGATTTAGTGAGCTCGGAACAAACACTGACACAGAGCACACCGAAAACAGAGCTCAGCCCCTCAGGGACTGCAGCCCAAGATGCTTTGGGGGATTTTCTTCTTTTACATGTATTTATTGACAAGAATGTCATTGATCCTTTCAGGTTTCTCAGCTAGTAGAAAATGAGGGGGAAGAGAACCCCAAGTCTTGAAGACAAGAAAAAGTCTGGGAATAATGACAGAACATATATACCGGATCCCTGTCCGAGCACATCCTTGCCCTGGCAGAGGAGGGCTGTGATTGAAAGGCCGCTCCAGCCAACCTCAAAGGAGAAGAGGGCAGCTACTGCCACCCTTCCAATTTCTCCTTCTAGCCTGGAGACCCCCCCAAGGTCCTTTCTAGCCTGACAGGCTCTTTTTCACACTGCTATTTTCTTCCCCTCCTGTTCTCTGCTCAGTAGCATTTTATTTCTCACCTGTCAAGGAAACCCAGGCCCAAGGTCCCATGACAGAAGCTGCAACAGCAGTTAAAAGAGCTGTAAATGTGTTACTTTATTAATATGTCTCAAATAGCTACTCAACCTCTATTGCTCTGCTTGACATATGGACGCTTAGACCTGCAGTGCCCTTTCTCTTTCAAGACTTATTGCAGGATTTGGACACGGCTGTGGATACTGCTGAAGGCAAGAGGGTTAAAGGAACCAGGCTCATCAAAACCAACAAAGCATCTGCTTTCTAAAGAGGGGAGGATGAATGACAACATAGGAGATTTTCAGTAAGCACAGGCCAAGTCAAGCTTACTTAATGCGCCAAGTTAGTGGTCTCATAAATACCACCATAGATGATATTCCAGAGCTTGGAAATACATAGGAGCTGAAATTTCATTTTATTTGTGTACATCTCAAACAAGATTAAAACTATTCATAATGCTTAGGAAATGAAATATTTAGCTACAAGATGCTTCAATAGAATGCTTTACTTGGCTGCATGTCTTCCTGCTGTACTACCAATAATTAAAACTAGGTTTTCCCAGACAGAGGGGAAGAAAGGGTTTTCGCTATATTTTCAAGCTGAATCATATCAACATGTTTAAAGAGGAGATAGGAGCACCGGTTTTTTCCCCCCTATGGGCAAAAATTATTGAAAACTGAGTAATGTGAATTTAATTAGCAGGCTCTGAGTCAAAGGCCGGCTTTGAAAAATGAAATTCAAAATAAGACTCTCTGTAATTCTGCTTATGGGACTGAAAAGTTTCCTTCTCAAGAATACTAAATGAGATCTCTTTGAATTGACTGGTACGTTTATCTTGCCTGCGTTTCATGGTGCTAGAGAGATGCAGGATGAGCCTCAAAGCAGGAATGGCTGCAGTCAGGAGCCCTGGATGAAACTGGTGTTTGTGTGCCAGGGTCGCTCCACCAGCCCATCAAACAGGAGCCTCCTCCTGCTACAGCAAGCACAGTTCATCCAGCTCACACCAAAAACCCACCTGAAGGAAAGGCATCATTACAGATGCAGGACACGGGCACTTGGTGGGGAAGAAGGAAAGAAAATACATCATTATTCCCTCTGACAAGGCCCCCAAACTGCTGTCCACAGAACATACTACCTTTAAAATAGCTTCTAGGTCTCCTCTCCAAGGGACTGCATGTGCACATACAACTACTACTGAAAGTCAAAGGGCTTATTTTTCTAAGTTGCCATTTTTAAAGTTCCACCACACTGTATTTATGGGTAGTTTATTAATTTCTCTGCAGCAGGTTCCCTCTGACAGGCATTGTTTTATTTTGGGTACGACAAGACACAGTGCTGCACTAGCAACACCTCCAGGCTGAATAATGTTTCTTAACTAGCGACATTCATCTCTACCACATACCACAGATGACTGATCCTTGCTGCTGTATATAATGGCTAAAAACCAACAGTGCCCTAAAATATTAACACATGTTAATAAACCCAGGGTTTTTTCTATGAAACAGCAACATCTAATTTTCAGAGGGGTCCTGGGAACAGTAAACAATTGGTACATGGTAAATGGCAACTTCTCTCCCATCAATACATCCTAAACATTCAAATCCTATTCCCCTATAATTGCCAGGCACGTATAAATTACTTAAATGAACATTATTTGTGGTTGCAACAGAATCCTCATAAATAATCGTAATTTAGCTTCCCGCTGAGATCCCAGGCAACACCTCATTATTTCACATGCTTAATTCCTCCCTTCCAGAGGGATGTCAGGTTTAAGGCTACTTCCCTTCATTTGCTGCTCGTTAGGGCTTTTAGCTGTTTGTTGAGTGCACTCCCAGTGCAGGAGATCACAGTGTCTACATCAACCAGAGGCAGAGTTAGCCTTTCCTATAAAAGCAACATGAGCAATACACCAGACTCCTGCAAGCCCTCACTTCAGACTTCAGAGCCCCAACCATTGGGTAGCTCTTATGTATCAGAAAAAACCAGTGTGGCATTTATTATACATAAAAGCACTATTTCTGAAAGCATTACTCAGACAAAGGGATGAGGGGATTGAAATTCTGTGCTCAGTCTCTGCCTAAAGGACAAAACGATCTGCAGAAACATTTGCCAGAAGTTCATTAACAGTAAAGTCAACTTGTCAGCATCAGATTTAGCAATAATCAGAAAATAATTTAGCAAAAGCAAGGTTTGAGCACGCCAATGTCTGAGGGGGTTTTCCTGGGCTTTGAAGTGCTGGATGGTTCCTTTGGCTGCTTGTTTTTAAATTCCTTATTTCTTCTCACCAGCTACACTATGAAATCTTATTGAAGAGAATATGATTTAAAGTAGGTAATAGTCACTGCAAAGTTTGCCAAGCAAATAAAAAGCATCCCAGGGAGTTTCACTAGAAGGAAGCAGCTACGACCTGTGACTGGAAATAACAGGGAACAACCCTCCTTCAGGCACGAACTCTCTTCACTCTGAACATGCTGGAACGTTTGTACCTGCACACACAAAACATCAGCAGGTACTACAGGACTGTACAGGCCACAATGAATTATGGGCAGTAGTAACTCACCAGAGCGAAGATCCCTCTGTTCCAGCAACTTCTAAAACATCATATCCATCTTCCAGCTGAAAATCCATGAAAACCAGAGCAATAGTGTCTCCAGGCTCGGCAAGAATAGTCCACGTGCAGTCTGCATTATTGCCATACTCCAAAGGAAAATGAGGGCTTGAGATAATCCCGCTCTGTCCCCGCAAAGTCCCTCCGCAGGCATCATCAGCTGGAAACAGAGTGTGAGTTGATCAGATATTGCAGAAATGCATAAAGCAGAACATCAAAAAAGAATATGCCCAAATCAAATCAAAGCTTTAAAAGCCACATCGCTTTTGTCGGGATGTGTTTTACTACACGCTATTAAGAGACAAAGATGTTGGGAATGCAAAATCCAATCAGGTCAGCCAGTGTCTCCTGGCAAGTGCCAGCTTATTCCCCACCACACACTTAGTAGGGATTCGTTCAGTTTCATTTTAAACACCCCAATTGACAGAGCTTCTGATGGTTCTCAGCCTAACGCATCTCACTGCCAGGACACTATCTCCTCATGGTTTTTGCCTGAGTTTTTTTCCTGCTGAGGTGTTTTCTGTTTTCCCTCCCATCTGTGTAGCCAGCCAAGCAGGAGGAAAAACACCAGGAATTCAGTGACCAAGAAAGGATTCACAGATACGTGACAACTGTCACAGTGAGGAGAGAGGTCAGGTTCCAGATAGATCTCAGTACCTTCATCAGCAACAGGAACACCCCAAGGGTTGGAACAACAGGACTTGGAGTACAAGTATGGTATTTAATAGAGATCTAACAGAAAAGGAGTGGAGTATCCCACACACCTGCCTTACAGGTCTTTACTTGCTCTGATTTCTTTTAATGTTCTTACCAAAATCAGTGGTAAAAGCGTAACTCCTTGCTCAGCAATACAGCAGTGACACTTCCCCGTCACATACTGGATCTCCTGTTTGCTGCAAGTTCTTTCATTTTTACATCCTGAATTGTATCAGCAGGAGCAATTAACAGAGGAGGATCTCAAGAAAACATGGGCAGGAAGACAAAGGAAACCCAGGAATTCTTTTGGGCAGCTCACTCCTCTCATACACAGCTGCATCAGCTCCGCATTTCTTTGGAACGCTGCTAGGAAAAGCCTGTTAACTTTACAACATGTTACAGAGCAGCATTTCAGATGCTTTAGTCAAGGAGCTTGGGGCTTTACATCACATTTATTTTCATTACAACCTCTTTTTAAAACAACCCCCTCCGAACCGAGATTTAACACAGGGGAGAACATTCAGTAAGTGCAATGGTGTCTCTGGCACCTAGGGAAAGGGCAGGACAATCCTGCAGGAGGGTCCTTCAGGTTTTAAACCATTCCAGGCAATAGCGTTTTGTGCTGCCAGTGAGGTTTATCAGCAGAACTGAAACTTGCACCTTCAAACTCGTAAGACAAAGTAAGACAAACACATGGCAACTTCTCCTTCTGGCCATCTGCTCTCCCAGGGCATCCAGCTACCTGAACGAGCAGAATGAGAAGTCTTAGAGGTGAAGACACCTCCTAAGTCCTGGTGGAGACCATGGCCCTTTGCAACTGCATCCGTGCTGACTGGGGTGGCATGTGCAGAGCTCACAGCAAGCACGAAAGGCAGGAAAAAACATGATTAGAACTCCCCAGATATACAGGCAGCTACAAAACTGCTCCCGGGCCATTCCAGCAGCCAAAACCAGAACTGAACAAGGCCACTGGAGTCCCAGCTCAATGCTCTACTACAAAGTTACCTATTTGCTGTAATTGTATTGTCAGTGAATTAAAGTTATTCACAGACACTGAAGTCCAGTTAGAACCATCAATTTAGGCTGAAAGATCTCCCATCTAGTCCGAGCACCAGAAAACCCTTCAAACTTCAATGCACCATATACTAGATTGACAGGGGGACCTCCAAAGAAGGTCCACTCAAGAAGTGAAAGGGCTTCTTCCAAACGCCTCCCCCACGACAGGCAGAATGAAAATGCTTTTTAGAGGATGAATGGATTCCAGCCAAAGGAGATAAGCACAATTCACCAGTTTACTGGAATGTTCAAACCTAGTTTCTCATGAACAAATGTCCCTGCAGACACTGGAAAGAAATAGATGCAGAAAAGATTCTTCGCCAAGTGCATTCCCAGATCACGTGCCCAGCAGCAAGACAGGCAAAGCAGGAGCAAGGTCATTACCTGCTTCAACAAGGCACAGGTATCTGAATAAGCAGTTTATTCTGAAGATAGACTTTCCTCCAGAGGGGCAGTGATCTCCTACAGAACATGCCAAACATTACTGTTGCCTGCCTGCCCTAGGCAGCCATTCAAAGCACCTCTGCAGCAAGGTCCTGCAAACCTACCATGAAAAACCCACAAGCAGTCCAGCCTCTGCAGGCAAACACCATGTTCGAGGGCACGGGTGCTCTGGGCCAAACACTTGTTTCTCACTATAACCATGGATTCAGGCAGCTCAGGTCTACGGAGCTGAACACAACACAACAAGAGCAACACAACACACCCAAGAGCAAAGGCAACCAGGATTTGGAAGAAGCAACTCCTGTTGGCAAGTTCTCAGCCACGTTTACTATGGGGGTCTGGGAAGTCTGGGGCTGGATCTGGTAATTTAAAGCTGTTCTTGTACTAGAAAGAATACAGGAGGGGATGGGAAATATGCTCAAGAATTTAGACTCAGTGATATGTTCGACATTTTAAACAAGGGGACTTTTCACAAGACCAAGGTAACTTACAGCAGCAGAGGATGTAGCAGCAGTCTGCTGGGTTGGGCCTTTTCATTTTTATTATTAAAAGGAAAGGGTTTATTTAAATTCTTTGAAAATTTTTCATTGCAAAAGATATTAAATGGAAAACGTATTCCCTTCCCATCCACTGCTAAAGAGACACTTGCTAATTTTGTAGAGGTTGTTACTGTTTAAACAGCTTCTAAAATCTTCTACAATCTTCCTGAACAGCCCTTCAATTACTCTGGGCACAGTGCAGTCTAAGCAGCTGTTTGAGTTCTAGTAAGACAGACCACTTTTAATGAGATTATACATATTTGATACGCTTAAAATGTAGCTTTGCAAGCGCTCCACTGTTCAGCTGGCTTACTGGATCTGCACTCAGCTGCCTGCCACAATCACACACCCATCAGTTCTACTTAAATTCAGCAAACAATCTGGGCAAGGCTCCTCTCCACATGTGTGAAGGTGCGTTACAAAACAGCTCCCGATGTTTCCAGATACTCTCTGCGTGTTTCGAATGAACCATTTTGCTTTATTTGAAATACACAGACCCAGGTGAGGGTTGTTCCTTCTGTGGCTACAGCAGAACAGAAGCAGCATTCCAAGACTGCTGGGGTTTTGCCTGCAGCATGCCAACTGTCAAGATAAAAATACAGCTAGACTTGTAGGACTCTGCTTAAAGCCCCATTTAGATGAAGTTCGAGGCCTCGTTTCATTGTGCATACAGAACAACTGGACAGAAAGGGTGTAAACCCACACAAAATGCAATGAGGAAACCACTGCAGATATTTCTGACATGCATTGTAAAGATGGAATAAGTGTCAGCTTAGTCCAGACTTTACAGTCTGACCCAGACTTGCTGAGGACTTTCAGTCCTCGAGGCAAATCCAAGTTACACATGGTCTACCAGGCACAGCCAAGCTGCTCTGGGCGGCCACAGCTGAAGCACCCAGCTCCTGCTTCACAGACCAGCATGGAGATGTCATTTGCTGCTGCTTGGGTGCTCCCTGAATGAGATCACTGCCGTTTAATCCTTCCTGCCACGTAAGCAAGAAACATAACTCACGAGAGCAGAGTCTGTGCAGACTGAATTTATAGTCTCTTTTAGCTCAGAGTACAAGAATCAATTTTGATATAACTGTGCTTTCAAAGCCACTGGCGAGCTGCAGCACCAGCTACTCTCACTGGCTCCGCACAGACACTTCTCACCAAGCCATTCTTTCTGCATCTGGAATTCCTTCCTACTTTCCTTCCTCACTGAGGTTACACTTGTCCTTTATAAAGAACCCAAGTGCATTAATGGAGTGTTGAGTAAAGGGAGTGCAGACCAATCCTCTGCAGCCACAGCACTACTTCAGAGGTGCTGTCATGGCACATCCTCCCAAACACCTTTGTTTCTTACTCTTTTCTGCCATGCATTTCTTTGCATCTTCAATTATTTCAATGCACGAAGACTGAAACAGAGACAAGGGCACTAACATGTAGAAAAGGATGTTACAAGCAGAAGACAAGCACAAAGAGAAGAGCAAAATGAAACCAGAAGAGGGTATCAATCAGCATGGTAAAAACCTGCACTGTTTTCAACCCTTATCTCACCATTATAGCGGAGAGGAGGGGAAGGAGGAAAGGGCAGAGTCCCCAGATGAAATGCTGGCCTCTGCAGTGACATTAGCCAAGTCTACTTATTCCCAAAGCAGCTCCTGGGATTTTAACATCAGTGCTAAGGGACACTTCTCCATTTGTCGGGATCTGACCCACCAGCATGACCCATCCCCAAAGTATATTAGAGAATAAAATAATATGCACTAAGACATTTAACAAACTTCCAGGTGACAATCGCCAGTAAGCCAGTATTAATAATTATTTATAATATTACATTAGTAATAATATTATTAATTATAAGCTACAAAGGCCACAAAGGCTTTTTCTCAGGGAAATACATATCCTTCTTCAGGCAAGAGCTCTGAAACCACTATTTTCCCTGCAGAAGGTGGCATAAAGCTGTCAGTATGCAAATCCTTTTGCCCCTTGCAACAACTAAAGTCTGTTTATCAGCCAAGCACAAACCTCTGCCTGCTGAAAGCCTACTGCTAGTGGAAGGAGTTCAGCTGATTTTCTAATTCAGCAAGTTCATTTGCAGACTCTTTGCTGCTTTGTACTTTCCTGGAACTAGATATAAATGTTACATGAGAAGATTTCTGGTTCTCGATGCCAAAAAACGCCTTGCAAGGATCAGGACCAGGTCTATGAAAAAGGAGCAGCAACCTCCAGGAATCTGCAGGCACTTTGCTGCACAGGCACCTGACCAAGTGGGTATTTTGCTGCCACCAGAGCAATTCCCACAGCACTGATGCGAGCACCATGGATTTGAACATTCCTCTACTCTGGAGTGTATCAGAACCCACCATCACTGGGGGCTCCGGGGCATCAGTTTTGACAGGGCCTGTAGAACAGGACAAGGGGAATGGCTTTAACCTGCCAGAGGGGAGATTGAGATGAGCTCTGAGGCAGCAGCTCTTCCCTGGGAGGGTGCTGAGGCGCTGGCACAGGGTGCCCAGAGAAGCTGTGGCTGCCCCATCCCTGGCAGTGTTCAAGGCCAGGTTGGACACAGGGGCTTGGAGCAACCTGCTCTAGCGGAAGGTGTCCCTGCCTGGGGCAGGGGTTGGAGCTGGAGGAGCTTTAAGGTCCCTTCAACCCAGAATCACAGACTGGTTTATGATTACTGCTGTATAACCAATTCAAGCAAGCATTAAAAACACACCAAGCAAACAATATTTGCTCACTTTAAATTCAAGATTTATGCTACAGCTTAGAACTGCTGATTGATTGCACACGCAGAGTCAATAAAAAGGATCAATGTAAGATGCTCTACTGAAGTGCACGAGGAATTGAAGGGAAAAGACTTCAAACAGCAGCAACTGTTTTGGTATAACACCACCAACACTTGTTTATTTACAGACTCTCTAGTTCCTTGTCACCCCAGAGGATTAGCAAGAAGGTCTCTATCCTGGTCAAGGAATCTAAGTTTCCCTACCCAAAGGGCTTGTAGGAGAGCTGGCCAACCCCCTCAACCACGACCAGACTCCACCTCCATACAGCACCCCAAGTGAAGGCTGCAGCGCAGACACCAGTGCTCGGCACAGGCAAAGCACCACAACCACTGTGGAGGTGGCACGAGGGAAGCCAGCCCCACACTGCAGAAACCACAACACCCAGTTCATTTTCTGGTGTTTGAGCTAGAAAACCCGCATGGTCTTGGGAAGGCACCTGATCTTATGGGTGCTGCTCCTGCTTCCCCCTCCCTGCACAGATGTTAGACAAAGAACCCCAGACTGGTTTGTGTTGAAGGGACCTTAAAGCTCATCCAGTTCCAAACCCCTGCCCTGGGCAGGGACACCTTCCACTAGAGCAGGTTGCTCCAAGCCCCTGTGTCCAACCTGGCCTTGAACACTGCCAGGGATGGGCCAATTCTGACAATGAAGTTAGAAACGAAATAAAGAAACTGAAGTTAAAGTAGCCGTGCAGCAGTTTGAACACATCAAGCACTTCACAGCCTTCCTATTATTCACACAAACCCTGGCAATTTTAAGGAATCCATTAAAAAGGAACCTCAATATTAACTACATCACATTTAGTTTTCAAGTCTTTTACATTGAGCTTACAGTCCATGAAGTTTTTCCCTCCCCCAAATAGCTCATTAAATCCTGGTTCACTGTGGCCTGTTCCAGATGAAGAGAATTCACTTTACCTCTGCAGAAGGGGAGAGGAAAATCCCAGGAGGCACTGTTCTCCGAGTTGGCCTGGCACGTGAGCAAGGCATGTCCTTCCAAGAAGAAGCCTGGATTACAGCTGTATCTCACTTTGTCCCCAATGCTGAACGTTGTCCCTTGCTGAATCCCATTCTGCAGCCTCCCTGGATTTCCGCACGTATGACTTGGTAGAACTGCCAAAGAAAGTTGTTTCTGGTTAGAGACAGTGCTTTGGAACCCAGCCATCAGGTGAAGAATCCCAAGGGAAGTCTCATCTCACAGCAAATACACCACTTAAAATGTGCAGAGCAAATAACCACAAAACTCGCCCCGCTGGATTGCACCAGCATTCATGAGGCCGATTACCATTAATGGTTAAGTCCCATTTCTACCAAGGAAGCAAAAATCACTCTCCAAGCTATTGAGCCAGAAGCAAGATCAAATCTCCCAACCAAAGGCTCCCTCTTCCCTCCGCAGTTCTATTTAACACAGCTGCAGCTGACTGCAATTTCTGTTTCTCACTCAACCTTTGTGGGGCACCTCAATATGCAATGTAAGCACAGCTTGTTGTACCTTAGAGCCACGCAGAAGACAGTTGCTAATTACAGGTTCTGCCATTGCCTAGACAAAAGAGCAGCATTTTAACATTACAGGATTTAAACTTCATTGCACTGTGGGTTTAATTTGGATTTCACACATACACATCAAACCAGACTCTCAAGAATGGACCCAGCTCCACTGAAGGCAAAATACAGTCCAATATAGAATACGTGAATATAAAGTGGCAAAGTTACAGCTAAAGTGCAGGTAAATCCTTAACCAATGCCTCTTACAGCAGCTCCAGAGAATTTAAATAAAACTCTGTAGGTTTCCATAAGCCACTCCCAAAAGATGCACTCAAAGCACGGGTTTGAAGCCCAATATAAAACCCAATAAGGGCAACCAAGCCTAGGAATGACACAATCAAATTTGAATCAGGCCCATCTGCAGCATCTTGTATTGTAGTTCTTTTTCATTAAGGCTGAAACATCACAGGAAGGAGAACATGGTCATTCAAAGCTGAGTGATGGTTTCTCATTGGAAACAATTTTGTCAGGGGCATGAACAAAACCAGATGAATTCCTACGAGCAAAGGGAGGCTTATTCTGCAGCTCTGCCAAGGAAAAGGGGAAGATTAAAAGGAAAATGATATGCTAGTGTAGACAGCATGCAGCAGAATAAAATACAACCAAAACTGTGTGCAAGCTTCTGAAATGAAGCATAAATCCCTAACACTAAGCAATACAAAGACACTACCTTTTACCTTTCTGTCCTGCCGGGGACAGTGCTTTAGGATTATGGGATCGAGACTGGAACATTCCCTGTTCTATCTCCCTCCACCAGCAGCCCCAGGGTGAGTCCCAGTGCCCTGAGAGTGCTCTCCAGGGCAGGCACACAGGCAGCATCCCTCACAGCCAGGGAAATCACAGTCTGATCTGTAATGAACACAGGATTAGGCTGCACCCAGCTGGACCACCTTGTTTTCTAGTTAACCCACTTCCAGATTAAATGCAGCCCTACCACCTCAACCATCATTAATTTTAGTGGCACACACATCCCGACTCCTGCATTGCTTCAGCTGCTCTTTACTTCTGCTGTGACCTCAGGCTCCCAGCACCCACCTGCGTGCAGAGGAGCAGCCCAGGAGAGCACAGCCAGCACCCCGGAACACAGCGCTGGGCTCCGGTCTCCCCAGGCCACCTTCCGCAGGTACAAGCTCCAACAGAC
>NW_009916884.1:64171-68374 GCF_000696875.1 Nestor notabilis | reverse complement strand
TCCCTTGCTCCCTGCCCCAAAACAGTATTTACATCCTTGCACGAAGCACCTGGAGCTGGGAAGTTCAGCAGCAACTTTCACGTGGTCATTACTATTTCTGTGCAGGTTTTGTAAGGGGGGATGCTATCAAGTACATCGGATGGGTTGAAAAGCAGTGTAGAAATAACGTTTCATTTTCTGTAATGAGACTCCAAACCCCAATTTAATTAGATTACCCACGTCTTTTCTTTTTTTTTTTTAAAAAAAACTCATTCCGGCTTTATGCTTCCATCCTTTAAAATTAATGACTATAACTTTGCTATAAATAAAAATCTATCATTTTTAAAAGTCAATCTCTAACACTCGCTGCTCTCTACTTAACAAACTGTGAGGAATCAGAGCACCCTGACCTGCAGTGGGATCCTCAATCACACTCGGAAACACAGGCCCTCATTTAAAAATTCTGCTTCATTTGGCTGCCTTCACTAATGTCTTGTTACAGGGCAGCCAACGCACACGTGCTTCTGGGGCGAGCAACACTAACTCCTGGATGAACCTGGCCAGCCCTGAGCACGAGCTGATGGAGTTCACCTTCCCTGCGGAGGGATGAAGAGTCAAAGGACAGCGCACTCGTGCTTCCCAAGAAACCACAGCTTCCCAAAACCCCTCCCACAGACCGGCTGCAAGGAGGAGCCCAAAGAGCTGCAGTGAAGACCCTGGAGATGTCCTCCTGAACCCCAACCCAGCACAGGCAGCCTGTGCCCCGCTTCACCGCGACTCCTGGAGCTGGGGCAGCAACTGCTTTCACAGCAATGGATTTGTGATGCTGCTCCAACGTTCCCAAGAAGAGATAATACTATTGCTCCTATTGCTCATACTTGGCTGCCTCTCACAGCCAGACTCTGATTGCTTGAGAGATTAATAGAACTGTATTATTTACATCAGATGTCGCACAGAATAATATTATTAAGGCTTTGTCTTACCCATTTACCAATTCCACTGTAGATTAGTAGCACGGATTTTTTCCTCCCCATAAAAGATCTGTTCCCAGCAATCACATAATATTTTCCAGTGATTGTATGGAAATGAATGCAGCCACACACCAGATTTGTACAGATGAATAGAAGGTCCTGTTAGTCATTTTGTAGCTAGGTCTGTTTCTTTCCATGATGAATTTAGAGCAGTTTATTTCATTTGTCTTGATTTGAGCAGCTGCCAAACTGTTATCTTATTTTATGACAGAGGAAATAGGATTATTCTATTGCAGTTGCACCTGGAGAGGTCTTCAACATACCTCAAACATCACTGTCCCAAGTGCTATTCAGATATACTGCCCTGGAGACCTCACTTCAAGATGACACAGTGAAAGAACCATAATCATGGTGTTAATTGCCAGCACAAACAGAAGAGGACCAGAACCTCTGGAGACTGGTGAGAACTACAACTGTCTCAAGAGGTAATGTGAGACAGGATGATCCGAGAGCAAAGCAGAAGTGGCATCTTTTCAGTAAGAAACTATGAAGTGTCAGGACATGGAAAACCCACCAAAACCTAGAACTTTCCCACCTTCTGCAGTTTTCAATGTATAATTCAAGTCCACTTACTAGTCAAAAAGAAACCTGTAAGCACAAGACCAACCTCTGCCCAACTTAACTCCCTTCTGCTCCAAATTTGCTCTGCCTTTTTCTTATCTCTTGCCTTTCAGTTTGGGGCCCTTTTGTCCCATCCTTTCAAACCCACACATGCTCCACTGATTTCTCTCTTACCCTTCATCTCTCTCCGAGATCATCATCCAAGACCTTGCACGCTGTGCAGCTTTTATAGAGCAATGAAGACGTGTTTCCCTGATGGAGCCTGATCTGTTAGTGCAAGACCAGAGGTGTCGCACAGATTTCACTATGTTGCTTGCAAATGAACTGAGCAAATTGGAAATGGAAGTGACAGACTTGAGGAGTTTCCACCATCCATTCCTGTGAGCTGCTAACTAACCAGTAGCTCAGAGCTACCAGAACTGATCTGCACCAGAAGCTTCATTCCATTCCCTGACTTTATCTTTTTTGTCCCCATTTCTTTCGGCCCTTTCCAACAGGCTCACCAGGCTCTTCCCTCTTTTCTCATCCCCTTGCCCAGGATCACTACACTGGCAGTTTCCAACACGAGCTTTCAAACCCCAGTTCTTGTCAAGCCACGTCTCCTCGTTCCAGTTCATTCGAAATTAATTAGTAGTTTTGAAGTCATTAGATGTGACTCAACACACCCTTGGACAGCATCCCACCATCACCACGCATTCAGCCTAATTACATCAGCCTCTCCCCAAACCCCATCGCTCTTTTCATCAGGAGAGAAAGAGGAAAAGAGGCAGAGAAATGGTTCTCGTCTGGCTCATCACACTGACGGCTTCCTGCTCCCTTCAGCAGCGCAGGGGCTTCCAAACAAAGCGAACTCCGAGCCATCCCTCGCTGCCTCACCATTCCAAAGAGGAATCTTCCCCGTTTCCTACTCAAATTAATTTTCAGCTCCATTTTCTCTGTTTATATTGTTCGAATATAAAATAACCCCAACATTTAACACACCCAGATCCTGCATTCCAGTCTATTACCCTATTTACATAGCTAAAAGAAGCTGGTTTATTGCTTGAATTATCTATGGTAGTTTACAACAGATATTTCAGAGCTATCATTGTTCTAACCTTGAAATCTTATCAAGGAGTGCAACTTTTATGATATGAAGCCATACATTATCTCCTCATTCCCAACTAATTTTCATTCCTAATAAAAAACCAGTGAGAAAAGCAAGCAAGCCATGCCAGAGCAGGCACTTCCAGCTCCTCAGTACTGTTATTACAGCATTTATAAATCCCAATGAAAGGATGCTACACAGACCAAGCAAAATAACAAAACCATTGACCTAAACTACTTGGCTCAGCCATCACTGCACACTCATCTCCAAATCAGCCTCTGCTATGCTTTGTTTAACCCTCTCTCAGTTCTCCTTGCGCCTCCTGAAACTACAGGGGGTGGGAAGTCAAGATATCCAAGGGAATCAAATGTCCCCTCTGCCACAGAGCCCGGCTGGGCTGAGCAGGGCAGGATGTCACTGCGCTGTACTTGTTACCCTCCTAGAAATTCAAGGAGAGAAACAGATTCTTGAAGGAGAACCTATTTCCATCACTGCTTCAAAACTTAACCAGGCTCCCATGCACGAGTGGACACTGTACCTCCGGCCAGCACAATGTGAGCTCCAGTGGCAGGGAGAGATCCACATGGACCAATTTCCTCTCCCTCTTCATCCATAACTGTTGGGCTAAGTACCATAGGGACACTCCATGACTCCCTAATAGCTTTTGCCAGGGTTTTAGTTCAGAAGATTTTTAACCTTCAGAATAAGTAAGTGTCCAGTGTGTGCTACAGAAAAGGAAATAAATGCTCTCTTCTTCATTTCATTTTATCCTTTTTTATGTCCTGATTTGTTTCCAGGACAGCCAACAGAGATAAAGCTGGATGGAAACCTATTTTTTCCCCTCTAATATTTCTTTGTTCACTAAAAAGCAGCTAGACAGTTACTTTTGGATAATAACAGTCCAGAACGGTTCATCATCCATCTTTTTTGTGGTGGTATTCTAGGGCTCTTTTGGAAATTCATGTTCAATTTTCAATTTACCTTCCTGGAATGTGCTACAGCAACTTCAGCGCAACTTCCCCGAGTACCAGGCGAGCCAAGAGAGGATTCATTTAGATTTGATTTAGTCATCCCACTACAACAGAGACTTAAAACATAAAAGCAGTAAGATCCTGGCAGATACAGCAACAATCCCGTGTACCTTCAGAGATGCACTGAGCAGGGATCCCTCATATTTGGGACTTCATGCCACTCGCTATTTATACTTTCAAATGGACGTCATTCCTTGCTGAGTGCCGCAGAGGAAGCCTGGCTAGAACAAAGATCCACACACTGACCCTGGCTGCAGAGATCTTTTGCTGGGCCCTAAAGAATAGGGTTGTGCTGGCAGACACTCAGATGCCAGCAGATGCTTTGTTTCCAGAGCCAGCGGCCCTCACATTCCATCCCAACCTGGGATGCTCTCCTGCATCAGGAGCCTAATCAGCGAGGCACTTGAGAATGTGCTTATCTTTGTGAACATGCTCCAGTCCTGCTGCTTTTCAGTGCCACAACACTTGAACACAAGCTTAAATTAAAGTAGGTGGTTAAGTGTTTTGCTTATCA
>NW_009916884.1:50277-64158 GCF_000696875.1 Nestor notabilis | reverse complement strand
CTTAGCAGGAATGGATTTAAGTGTATGTTTAAAGGCTTCATTGAACTGGCATTTAACAGCTGCAGAATAACTTGAAAAAACTTCCCTGGGGAGGAGGGTGGTTTTACATTTCTTCCCCCTCTTCCTCCCCGAGCTAAGGTTAACCATTCCACGGAAACAACGGCCTCCACCTTTTTGTAGCATAAAAGACAAGCCAAGAAAAGCAATACTGCAGTGGTTATCAGCACCAGGAGACAACTGCAGGGACCAAACGAAAGCAGAATTAAAACCGCAGCCCCCGAGAGTTCAGCTGCCACAGCAGATTAAGCACCTCACTCTGTTGTGCACATCGAGACTGAAAGCCAAGGCATCAGCGTGAAAAAAGGGTGTCAGATTTGGGAACCCAGATTTGAACTGATTCTATCTAGACACTGGGTGCCAGTGTTGATCCGCTCTGCCTTGTGCTGGAGAGTGTCCCTGGACAGGGAATGCTCTTTGTTCTGGTTAAAAAAGCCACTTCCAACTTTAGAGACCACATTGTTTATCTGCCTATTGATCTTCTCTAGCTATAGGGAGTCAGAAACAGAAAGTGTGGCCAACTACATCTGTTTTAATAAATATGTCACAGCAGAGGAAGGGCATTCACCACAACATAACGCTCCTGGTTGTTCCAGCCACTTCTCTGGCAGCAGCAAGTACTGCAGGGCGGCAGCACCCCCTCCTGGGGCCAGATCTGCCTGGGAACCCGGGGTGCTGGTGCTCCTCAGCTCTCACCTCCAGCACTGTGCGATCCCTCCACCTGAGCACAGGGACCTGCCGAGCCCGCACCGGCACCAGGCAGCTCCACCTTCTTCTAATGGCTTCCAGGCATCTCTCCTATCCCTCATTCCTGGCTTCCAGGAGCCTTTGGACCTGCAGCTTCTAATTTATTCCCTCTTAAAGTTATCTTTTCTATACCATCTTTTTACATGGGCATGTTGTGACAGGACAAGTGGGAATGGCTTTAAACTGAAAGAAGATAGATTTAGATTAGATATTCATAGAATCACAAACCAGTTTGGGTTGAAGGGACCTTCACAAGCTCCTCCAGCTCCAACTGCCTGCCCCAGGCAGGGACACCTTCCACTAGAGCAGGTTGCTCCAAGCCCCTGTGTCCAACCTGGCCTTGAACACTGCCAGGGATGGGGCAGCCACAGCTCCTCTGGGCACCCTGTGCCAGCGCCTCAGCACCCTCATAGTGAAGAGCTTCTGCCTCTCAATAATCCTACCTAAATATTGGGGTTGAACAGGGCTGGTTGGGGTTGATGTCTAAGGTCCCTTCCAACCCAAACCATTCTATGATTCTTGAGGAAGCTTGGCTACTCCATACCAGTAACTGCCAATATCACAGGCATAACAAACTGGGACATCAACCTTAGAGCAGTACATTAACTCATCAGTGATATCCCCTAGTTTCTGGGGAAATGCCCTTGAGAACAGGAAAGATGAAATATTATGCCACTGAGCAGAACAGTCAATAGTAAAAGCGACCAGGAATGCTGAGCTCACAGTGCTGACACCTCCTATCAATAACCAGAGAGCAAATACGTTTCAAGGATGGTGCCGCGGAAGAGCCACAAGCTGCCGCAGCAACGAGGTGGGTTCTGCTTCCAGCACCACAGACTCCTTATTAATTTGTGGCCATAACTGATTAAAAAAAGCCCCTGGAAGGTAATTGTATCCTCCCTCCACTGAAAACAAAGCTAAAGTGATCTAATTATGTCATGAAAACACGCCTAGGGCTCAGTCCTGTTTCCTGCACTCACAGGTGCCTATCTTGCAAAATTTGCCACAAGCATAATTTTGCAAGCTCTGCAGGAACATGCATTTATCTCCGAGAACAAGGTTTCAGCCCCACATGGGATCTCCCCAGTGCCTGAATATATTCAAAAGCAGGAGCTTATTCTGATTTCAAGGACCTTACCCGGATTTCAAATCCTTGTCTGGTTCTCAAAGGCGGATGCTGCGGATCACCACACATATGAAGCACTGAAGCACGTTAACTAACCACACGCTGCGCTCCTTAAGTGACCTTTCCTCTGATGCAAAGACCAGTGCCTTGAAGTAAACATCTCGAATTTAAATGGGAAGGTGACTTGTCTATCACTTCTGAGCATGTGGCTCAGAGGATGTGGGTGTAATTTCATGCACTTTCTAGACCAGACATGGCTGAGGTGCTTCATGTGCTGCCTGGCCCTGCGGGGACACATGCAGCCCTGCCAGGTCACATCACGAGCGGTCCCTGTCGACACCTCTGCACCGACACGGGTGCTGGAGAGGGAGAGAGAAATGTCCAGCCACGCTCTTCACACTTGTGCAATTGGAGTGGCTGCTGCCCATCCTTCGGAGGGAAAACTGGTACGTGTTACCACCATCAGCAGCATGAGCACACGGCTCCCCCAGACAAAACCCATCTTCTAGCTGGGCAAGACAAGCTGGGGAGTGCAGGGAAACCTGGAGAGACCTCTTATCGCAAATGAACATCCCTGTCCTTCCATTTGCCTCATCAGTGAGATAGCAACAACTCGCCTTGTTTAACTTCTCTCCCCAGACAAGGCACTGGGAAGCTCTACTCAAAGGTTGGGTCTGTATATCCAGAAATGCTCATTAAGTTCTATCCTAGTATCATGGTCCAAATACATCAAGGAGACCTTAAATACATGAGATGTTTTGATGCAGAGAGATGTTACAAATGAAAAACATCCATCCATTCATGCTACAAGAGGCACCTATTGTATAAATGTTGCCATGGTAACAGGATACAGGTTTGCTTCACAGGCCCCTCAGAGCCCCTTTGTGGAAAGGGAAGGAACTGGGACTGACCCTTGAGAAGGAAGATGCCTCAAGAGCTCACAACTGGCTGAACCCTGTTCCACTCCATATGGCAAACCTATGCCTTGATTAAATTTCACATTACCAATATTAAAGGTGAATGTTTTGGCCTTGATAATACAATTCTACAGTGAGAAAGAACAGAGTGAGGGTTCAAATGTAACCACACAAATACCATGTTAGGTTCCCACATGGAAATAACAGAGGAAGAAAAGCATTCAACATGAAACAGCTCAGACGCACTTCCGACCACTTCCATTTTTCCCCGTCTCTTTAATTACACTCCTCATATGCAACACAAATCCACCCTCTCTAAGGGCAAAGATGCAAACCCTACTTTAACTTGGGGGGGGGGGAAGCAGGGAAAGCAGAGGTTCACCCACCCAAGACTGCATTCTCCACTGCAGATGCTATTTAACAGAAAACACTAAATCTTAATCTAAACAGCCTTCAGCTCCCGAACCCTTCAAACAGCCAAAGCACATCCAGGCAAAGCATGGAAATGCAGCCCCTTCAAATGCCCGCATTGGGAAGAAGAATTTGCACAGCACCTATTTGACATGCAATGCAACCGAAAAGAAGTAAACCCTCTTTCCTCTGGAGTTATCATCAGGCACTCGGAAGGAAAACACCCGAGTGGAAAAAAAATGGGGCCTATTGTAAAAGATAAAGTAGCGAAGGTGACACGTAATCCTCACGCTCAGCAATAGCTCACTAAAGCTCGCAAGAGATTCATGTAGATGACTTGTCTGTGACTGTCACCACAGCCTGCACTACACTACCTGAGCCGAAACAGATATTTTTAGACTAAAACCCTTTATGAGCTGTCCATCTTATCACTGCTTCATTCCATTCATTATATTTTCAATCATGCCCAAACAAACGAGCTATTAAATAAATTCCAAAGCGGCACAGCAGGCTGTGTCTTACGCAAGCTAAAGATCAGAGCAGCCGGTGAGAAAGGCTACTCTGGCTGCAGATTAAACCTCCCCATTCTTATAAAGCACAAAGCAACTGCTGGACTCAACTGCTGCACATTCAGGATTATGGCTATTTCTCAGCCCCATCTCCTGCCGACATCATAAAAGGCATTTGGGACATGATTTACTTTATAAAAGTTGCACAAAGAGAGGAGAAAGTTACGTAAGGAACCTTTCAGTAATGAACTCCCCGCTGCCAACACCTTTGTTCCCCTCCACGAGAGCATCTCTTAAGTGCAGATTTCTACACTGCAACACTTAAAGCTTTCCCAGGCAGCTTCAGCATCCTGTAAACTGTCTTGAAATGAGGAGCTCTACAGTGCTGTGAGCACGAGAGATGCTGCACTGCACAACTTCCTTCCTTAAAGCAAAGCCACTGCTAACCTTGGAGGGCCATACAGACATTCCCCTGCCTGCTTCTGTAAATGCTGCAAGGTTTTACTGACACCAGGGATGTTGTGCCACAGGTGAGAAGGAAACCAACATCATGCGTTACAAGACCAGAAAGAAACTGCTGTTGTTCTACAGCACATTCCAGCTTCATCAAGCAATTACCCCAGAGACACAAGATGCGTCTCCCTTCTTACCAACCCTGGTATTTGGGAAGGGCAGTCCGTGGAGCAAGGTCTACAGCCTGTAACAGCACCAATACAGCACACGTTGTCTTGTTCCCTGTTTTGTTACCAGCAGAGAGGCCTAGACATGGATTAAGCAACTGAAGAACATAAATGAAAAATGCATTTCATAAGCAAGGATAAATATACTTTCCCAGTCATGGAATTACACCTGCCATTCACCCCAGCCCTCCTCAATTTGTCATCCTTCCAAGGCAAGTAACTTCACACTAGTAGTTCTTAAAGAGTATTTGCTCCACAGGCTGGCCAAGCACTTCCACCTGTAACTCCCACCCTCCTTTCCAAATCACTGCACCCAAATTCTTCCAAAAAGATAAACTGAGTCCTACCAGATCTCTGCCTCCAACTGGAAGATCAATTCTCTTGACCGAAGGCTTCAAATCTCACTTGACTCCCAATTTTTCCTCTGCTCCTTTTGCCCCCCAACTCCCCTGCTGACAAAGCAGCTCCCGCTGAGGTGCTCCCAGGAGATCTGTACCCAGAACACGGGGCCTGAGCTGGGCTCAACCCAACAGCCCCGAGGGGCGGCCCAGGCGGACGGTGGCTCCATTCTGCTCTCACCAGGATTACAGACAGCATCTGCTGCAGTTCCAGCCACCACAAAGCTTCCCAGCACTGGAAAGTTACCCGAGGCTCTTGTGAAACTGGATATATCCCACAGTACAGAAACAGAAAACTTAACAACGTGTGGCACTTATATAGTATTTTATATGTTCAGAGCATCCTTTAGGCATTACCTGCAGCTTAGGGGACTGGTCAGCTGGGCTGGAAGTCTATTTAGCATTAGTTCCCATGGGATTTCTGATAATGGATTCTTCACTTATGCCAGAAATGCCACAAAGCAGATCTGTTTAGAGGCAGCACAGTCTGTAAGTTTTCATTACAACAGACAGTCTATAAAGACTAACACCACACTTTTTCAAGCCCTAAAAAGTTTTCGGTTTTCATTTTAATTTGATTTCTAAACAAAAGGTTGGGATAGTCTTTCTTTTATCCAAGACACCCGACTACTTTCAGCACTATAGCCTGAAACAAACATTTCCAGGGAGAATTAATGGCTATCATTTCTGTACACACAAGTTGCTCCAGGCTTTGCTGTGCTTTGGTCCAATGCACTTCCAGCAACAGATTTTTCTATGAAATATCAAAATTACAGCTGGTTTCCCACTGAGAATCTGCTCATACATAATTACAGACCTGGAACGAGAAAACTTCCACTAAGTTTTTGTTTCCACTGACTTTCTTATCTACCAGCCACCCGAGGCTACCAGCTCAGGAGGACCCCACCACGCACGTGGCATCATTCAAACAGCAGCAGATGAAGGTGCTGGAAGATGGGTTTGGACAGAGGCATCAAGAAAGCACGTACAGACAAGTCAGTCATGTATTCACAACAGAGCACAACTGCTAATGAGATTACTATGTGAAATATGCTAGCACAAACTCATTTTCCTCCCACTGGATGTTCCTGCCAGGCTGGTCTAATTTTATAGGATGAGAGGTTGCATGGGAGGAACAGGATAAAAGCGACATCAACGATTGTAAGAAACTGTAATTAGCACAAATGTTCCTCTGTGTTAGTTTACAGAATTAAAGAAATAATAATGTCTGGAGGATTCATTTCAGGAGCCTGGGACCTGGATCTCTGTCCAGGACACTCTGGAAAACGAACACGCAGCGATTTCTGATGCAGCATGTAGAACAAACTGCTCTTTCTAGAGACTCACAGTGTAATTTTGGCATCACCTTTATGTCACTTCCATTAGGACTCGAGAAAATCTTATGCTTCAAATACAGTCTGTTTCCCTCGCAGTGAGGGGGCTTATGTGATTTTTAATATAAAATAAGAATTCACTTGATGCCAAACTACAGCATCTACTCTCAAAATACAGCATCACTCCAAATGCTCGGTCTCAGGCATTTCTGAGCTCTTGCCAAGTATGAAGCACAAGCACTGAAGCGATTAGTCTGCAGGAGGTGAAAATCCATGGAATGTAACACACGGCACTGAAAGGAAAGCTCCAGCAGCGAGTCCTCAGGCTGAGCGAAAGAAGGGAATGGTCTAAAACGGATAGAGGGGTTGGAGGAGGCTGAACCATGAGCTGAGCCCATCTTCAGACAGAAATGCACAGTTTGCATCTTCGGCTACAGATGGTCTGCAACTGAACATGCAGTCACTAAAACCCATCACCTTGGTTTACAGAGCACACAACCAAGTACAAACAGAAAGAAAAGCAAGAGCAAATAAAGAAAAAAAACCCTGCAATTTTTCCTCCTGCATAAGGCCAAGGCAAAACCATCATGACATTAATGTGTTCCTCATCAAACAAGTAGGAGATACCACTGTCACTCATGCATCTCAAAACAGGGCACAGGGAAAGCCATCAATCCTGCAAGAGAAGTACCCTAGTTACATCTCGGATGTTACATGGTACATAAATAAGCATTAGAAAGACTCATCTTGAACACCATCAGACAAATAACAAGGAAAAAAAAAATGCTCAGCAACTAGTCACTTCTTCCAGCAATAAGCTCTAATGGATTACTTGGAACCCATGTTTTCATGCTTTTTATACCCACCCTCTTTCTTTTCTTCAGCTTTTGTGCTAAGCTGAAAATATCCAGCCATCCCGTCCCTGCTGTTTATGGAGGCAACAACAGAACTGCCAAATTCCCCACCCTCCATTCTCAATTGCTTATTGTCAAGAATGGAAGCCACAAGATTGAAGAACCAATGTGTATTTATATCTCTTTGGCAGAAAGATCTGTTCTGAATGAATGAGCTCATATTTTTCCTAGTCTGAAATGTACCGATGGCATGTGATTTGTCATCTGGACGCAGTATTTCCCTATACAGAAATACCTGTTTTGGCCTTAAAACTCACTGGAAGATTAGGAGGAAACAGGTAGAACCTCTAAGGAGAAACACCAAACCAGCACTGAAAATGGACAGAAAAGGAGTTCAGTGCATCTCCTCAACATGTGCTCAGCAGGTGACCCCCCAACCCCGGCCAAAGACCATGTAGATGGTACCTCTCCACTTCAAAAGCAAACCAGCTCTGTAGCTGCGAGATACTCCTAAGTAGAAAACCCTCAAATTTAAATCAGAACAACTGTACCCAACGTGTATAAAACCAGGAGTTAATCCTTTGAGTGAAAGGGATTTTAAAGACCTGGTCTGTCGATCAGCTATGGCCAGGGAGGGTGGGGGGAAGAGGCCGGTGGGAGAAAGAAAGTGGACTGAGCCCAACCATTCCGCTCTATGCTCCCAGACAAGAGCTCCTGCTCTAAGCTTCAGAGCTAAGGCCGAGCATGGCGCTCCCCTGGGGCAGGAGGCAGCCGCTGGGGCTTTATCAAGTCACCAGGTAGGATTTTCATGCAAATAACCAGAATAATCAAATGACTATCACAGCTGAGTCAACCTGCAGAAAGTAACAGGCAGGAGCTGATCAAAGCAAGCAGACGAGCTCTCAGAGAGCACGTTCAGGATGTTACCTAAATATAAAACTACCCCTCGGTGCTGATAACCGCAGGGGTGAGACAGCCCCAGCCGGCACAGCGGCAGCTTCCAGCCAGGCAAGATCATGGATCCTGGCCACACATAGAATCTCAGATTGGTTTGTGTTGGAATGGACCTTACAGCTCCTTCAGCTCCAACCCCTGCCCCAGGCAGGGACACCTTCCACTAGAGCAGGTCGCTCCAAGCCCCTGTGTCCAACCTGGCCTTGAACACTGACAGGGATGGGGCAGCCACAGCTTCTCTGGGCACCCTGTGCCAGCGCCTCAGCACCCTCACAGGGAAGAGCTTCTGCCTCAGAGCTCATCTCAATCTCCCCTCTGGCAGGTTAAAGCCATTCCCGTTGTCCTGTCCCTACAGGCCCTTATACAGGGCAAATGAGAATAAGATCAAATAAGCAGAAATTGCTTTTCAGTGGGCTTGTTTGGGGGTTTTGGGGTTTGGTTTGCAGGTTATTTTCCTTCCAAAGTTGGCTTATTTTCTCCTCTGTCCAACCTCAGGATAGCAGCACATGAAGCTGAGCTTTCAGACGTCGGCAGGTTTATTTTACTACTGGTTTAGTTAGAAAAGCTTCATCTTTCCAAACTGGTCGTGGCTGTGGCATTGTTGTTCCGAGCACTGGTGTTTTAATGTAAAACTCACAGGATGTGACTTATCTTTCACATCACTTAATCCTTACTAAACTTAGTTGAAGTACTGGTTTAAGAAATTGTTAGTCTACACACCGAGGGCATAACTGCATTCCTCATGCCTTTTGGAAACCAAGCTAAAAGAACATGAGGAATTTTATGATGGAGATCCTAGACAGCTAATAAAAATTTACTTACAGAAATAAATGCCATAAATAACACATTTTGCTTTCAATCTATTGCATAAAATAAAGGTCATATACTTAACTCTTACAAACTAAATGGTTTCTCTTACAGTGACATTTATACAGCACATTACAGCACCAGGCTGGGGCTGCAGTGATGCGAATCAGGAGCTTCAACTGAGATCATCCATTCTGACCTGCCACAGTCAGTCTGGACACAGTACTTCATAGCAGAACCTGAACTAATTCTAGATGTTCAGTTTCATTCCTTCCAAGTGGGCACTGGTCATATCAGACCAACGTATCTGATAATTAAGCACCATTAAGTAATTGAAGTTTTTGAAGTAGGAATGCAGAACGAGTAGACAATCATTAGGAATTAAATACCCCCAGTACAAAAGAGAATGTGTAAAAGCCAGTTTTCAGGAACAAATTGGAACCTGGTGCAGTTTTCTACACAAAATTGGGGAGGGCAGACTGTTCACATCAGATTTCACTATTTTCTGTGAGTTTTCTCCGTCAGCACTATTCTCACTGACCAGAGATACCTGGCACACGAAACAGCTTAAATGATTTTCCCTAAATATTTTAATCCATGCTACGTTGAGGTCAGTTTTTCCATTTCATTTTAAGTGCTGGATTGCCATTATTTTATCTCAGGCTGCACTATCATGTAGAGAAAGAGCACACTTCCCAGGCTCAGCACAGCCCAGCTACAGAGAAACAGGGGTCAGACTATCAGCACTTCCACAAGGTGAACGCAAGCCACGTCCTATTTATTTTGCTCTACGTTTCAGGGATTACCCATCAACAGGCCCTACTTTTATGAATAATAATAATATCACTGAGCCTTCCTGTGCTTGAAGAATCGTTTTTCCTCTCTAGTAACATGATAGGGCTTATATGGAAGACTCGAGCACTGAGCCATAGTGACCTTCCCCTCCCGAGTTGCTGCTGAAGCGATGGCTGATAAAAACCAGCGGATAATGCTCCAGCCATTTCATCTCCAGACACATCAGCCTGTAATAATCAGAGTGATAACAACCATCTCAGACCGGTGACACTCCCTCCTCCCCCCGTTCTCCCCCGCTCTTTAAGCAGCATTTCATCTTGCTGTTCCTAATACTTGGAGAAAGAGCCAATTTGTGCTTTCTGCTCTGGTTCCGTGCTCCAAGGCTCCCCGAATGCAGCCCCAGCCACCCTGAGCACTGAATCATCTCTGACCCGGTCGGCAAGGCAGATACCCATGTAAAAGTACACGTTCACCTAGCTATTGACAGTGCTGCACAGGCGCTGCTTCCTGCCACCTCCCCGGAACCCTTATCAACAGTCTCCTCACACAGCAGCAGCTCACGCTCCGAATGAGGCATCGCGGCTTTTGCTCGGCCTCGCAGGTCTGCCTGTGCCACTTTCCAGATACACGAGCTGCCAGCACATTCAAGTAAATGCCTTTTCCCTTCCCCAGGTTTTAGATACGATAACGAATAGCAGGAAATGTAAAGGCAGTTGAGACTTAGGACATGAAGAAAATATTAAGTCAGGATGAAAGCAAATAAAACCTTCTTCCCCATGCGCACATCCACGTGCACCCTCTTTCTGGTTCCGTATGGGAAGCTGAACCGGTCTCAGCATTGCTTGTGTCTGGATGCTTCTGTGCAGTGCAACACAAGACACCTCAGTTTCAGCCAACGACCAGAAAAATGAGTACAACAGAAGAGAGAGGTCAGCCCATGAACCACTGCAGCTGATGGGGAGCCCTCGCAGGGCTGAGGACGAGCATTTACAGGCAGAACCCGAGACAATTGCCCAGCATCCTCCAATCCATGTAGTTTTGCCAGTGTTACCTGCACCAGCCTGTGGCGGGACTATGCTTTGGGGCCTCACTAACAAAACTCCATCTGAGGAAGTCAGAGATTAAAGCAGAGCACTACAGCAAAGGGCTTTTTGCCACATTGATGCTTCATGCACATCACGGACACAAGAAGTTTATTTTCCTTTAACCTACATTCAGTTTTCCAGACTGAATCCTGAGTGCCTCAGCTGCAGTAACCAACATGCTCAAGCGAAGAGCAGCTTCCACCCTTCCAGCCCCATGGTTTTAAAATCAGGGATTTCAGTGGAACTCAGCCTGCAAGAAGGGATATGTTCTAAAGGAGGGGCTTGCTGTGGTTTTCTACAGCTTAAATGCCTGACAGCTAATCATACTGCTTCTTCATTAGAACATTATTCAAGGTGAGAATGCATGGTAATCAGAGACACAGATCACCACATAGCATGTGCATTTGCTTCTGGAAGCAGAGATAAAGTTAATTAAATACTTGTTTAATTTGAATGAAGATAAGATTCACTCTGCTTGAGCTGATCAAACCCCTAACCCAAAAGGTGTGCTGCACAGAGTAGTAGCCTTTTGTTCTTCAAGCTTTCCTGAAGATGCATTACTTGCATAGTCTAATAGATACAGACCTTTTCTGTAGCATCTGCTTTAGCTCTCAACAACTTCTCTGCTTTCCAAAGAGTAACGGAGCTGACTGAGCACCAGGAGACTCCTGCCCTGTTCCTCAGGGGACAGGACCAGTGTTCAAAGAGCTCTTCAGATGCGCCAGACACACCAATATGACACCACACAGTCCACAAGTTCTGTGCACGTAGGAGAGGTACAAAGCTAAGAATCGTCCCATTCCTACTCAGTGCCAGGGTAAGAGTGACCTGAACACTGATCTCCTTGCCTTGGACCAATCCCTCATCCAAAACACGGTGCTTTCTGCCTAACATAGTTCAGGTCTGTTCACACCAGGAAAGAGAGAACTCTCTGTCCGTCTCCACCATGAAATCCCTCCTGTGGCTTCTGTCCCCATGGCCTGAAGAGGAGCCCAGAGTCCTTCAGCTTTTCTTTCTCTCCCAAGGAACCACCAGCAATTCAAAGCTGAAGCAAGAGCTGAAGCAGGGCTCTTCCAGTAAGGTGAGCCCCAGCAAACTGCTTGGAAGTTACTTACTTACAGTCAGGTTCTACTTGGACAGATGACATTTTAATCTCAAAACTGGAAAGAAATAGCACAAGGTAAAGAAAAGGGGAAGGAATTACTATCCAGGTGAGGTCGATTTGAACAGATAGAGCAGAGATGCCTCACAGGAGCTCAGATCCAATCAGCACATGTCAGAGGATTTTGGGGGATAGATTTTCTGTTACACAGCCAGAAGCTTCCTTTCCATGTCTCTGCAAACTGCTTTCTATTTCCCAGCCAGCACTGCTACGAGCAGCAAGTCCAGTTCACAGCAAGCACTAGAAGCAATGCTGGTCAGGCAAACCACCTCCACTTTTCCTGCAGAAAAGTTACCAGCCTCCTACTGATGGGCAAACTGGAGCTTAAAGCTAATTCTTCCCACCTAAACTGCTGCATATATACAGCTTTAGTCTGTATTTTCAGCAATCCACACATACAACTTCCTCTAAAGCGTCTCTGATCTGTGTATCAGGTGGAAGATTTATCTATGTGCCTAAATTAAGATGCAGACACTCAACCACACATCCCACTAAAGAGAGAAATCTGGCCCATGTAAAGCAGTTTAAGATGATGAGGATTCTTGCAGGAGCCCCAGCTGGTGCCAGACAGGCACAAGCTGATCTCTCCAGCTGAGCACCAGCCCCTGTTCCTTTCTTTACACACAGAAACAAACTGATAAGTTCTATAAGCACTACATAGTGACCTCTAAAATTGCATTTGTGAATCCTGTGGCGCAAGAAGCGCTCTCCAGGCTGGTGGGTTTCTACAGCAGCTCCAGGAATGAAGCAGTATTCAAACCTCTGATCACTCCAGAAGGCCGAAATAGTAAAACCTGTAGTTATAAATAGCTCCCTCCCTTGCCAAGGTGCACAGAGTTCTGCACATCATCCTGAAAGCAAATTAAGGCACAGTAAAAACTATTAAACCTAACAACCTTTTGGAATGCAAATGGATAGAGAAGTACAGTAAGGAGCCCCGACACCAAGAATGCAGGAAGTGGCTCAGCTGGTGACTAGGGACCCTTGGAAATGTCAGCCCACAGAGAGAACACGGGGTGGGCCAATGGCTGAGACCAGAGACTGGGGTTCAGGTCAGATCACTCACCACAACACCTCCCAAAGAGGGAAAGAAAACCCCAGGATGTGATGGTCAAAGTCAACTGAACTTCAGTGACAGTCAAAACGGAAGACAAACTGCCCCAAAGCCTCCTTAACGCTGCCCATAACGAGAAGACGTAGCAGCCAATTCCAGCTACACGAAGAATCTCCATGGCTTCTGAGAAGTTCCTTCTTGATCCTCACAACCTTGCTCCATGGAGCAGATGTAACTGGGAAACCAACGTAAGCTGCCAGAAAAAACAAACCGGAGAATAGCAGCTGCATCAGCAGCAACAAGGGGTTTCAGAGCTATCACACTACCCTCAGCATGTCACCTTTGTGCTCAGAGCTGCCGCGGCTCTACCTGCTCCAGCCCATTGTGATGGGTAAGGATCACACGGCACCGGAGGATGGACTGAAGCCTTTTAACCAAATTGGCTTGGCAGCAAGCTGCAATTTTCACACAGCTCATTAGTGGTGACTTTTTATGGAAATGTATGCTGAAACCAACCCAAACGCAGCTAACAACTATATGTGCTGCAAATAGATTCCTTGATTGAAAAGAAATGTGTCTCTATTATATGCGAAAGATAAAAAGGGGCAAGAAGGGAGGAAAATTAAGGTTTTTGGAAGGAAGAACCACAATGAGCGTCCTTCATTAAGTACCCTCACAATGCTGAGACTTCCACATACTAATTTTTAACACCTTTCTCCTGTCTGGTCCCATCTCAAGCACAGATGAGGCAAATGCATCAAGCACAAAGACCCTCCATTTCCAAGTCCCACAAATGCAGAGGCACTATTCAAGTCTCATCAGTCCTTTACTGTTTTCTGCACTACTTTACATGCTCTTCCCTAAAACAGGCTGATCAACAGAGCTGCACTGTGAGGGGAGTAGCTGTGGGACCTCCTCAACAGCCAAGTGTCCCCATACTGCAGCTGAGCAAGTGTCACTTGATGTTTAAATGCTTAACACTGGATCCTAT
>NW_009916884.1:19182-50246 GCF_000696875.1 Nestor notabilis | reverse complement strand
TTCCTGCTCTCCTGTGTCTGCACTGATTGATCTCATTTGCATATGCAAATCAAAAGCCAGTATGAGACACTTAATATTCCCTTGACTTCATTTAGTGCTGCAGAAACATGGGTCAGTATCTCACTCCATCCCCTCGTATGTGGGGAGGGTTCAGCTGAGTCAGCAAATGCTAATAAAGCTTTGCTGCTTTCAAGTCTTAAAATCAATTAGTGGTATATTAAAGGCAAACTTGCTGGGAGCTCATTTATGTCATAAAAATCCTTTGTATAACTAAAAAGAACAAGAATAGGAAAGTTGACTCTTCCCCTTCCCCAGGGAGCTGGTTTAATCTGAAGCTGTAATGGGAATAGTGGCATCTGCCCCCACTTTTAGGGAAGCAGGGAGCTTCTCCGCCCATTCTGCTGGCTTCAGAGGGATGAGGACATCCCAAACCAACCCAGCCTTTAGCACGAGCTTTTCCGCTCCCCTCGTCTGAAGAGTATTATCATGCACTGACAGCAAGAGGATTTCAGAGCAGCATCTCCACAGCCACCAACCCTCTGTCCTTGTATCCGTGACATTAATCCAGCACTGCCACAGCACCTCACTTGCACTGACATTTACAGCGCAGTGGCTCCAGGCTGTCACAGTAACGTCCTACCACGGAGCACAGGCTCCAGGGTCACCACCACAAGCTGCTGGGAAGATGCACGGCCACGAGAAGCTGCATGATCAGCTTTGGCAAACGCTGCGATGGAACCGCAGCCTGCAGCCTCCCTGCTCCTGTGGGCATCACTCACCTACAGCAGATCCCCCAAAACCCCCGCGCTTTGTGGGTGCAGCACCAGCAACGCCCTGGAATTAGTGACTGCTCCAAGAAGATCTGTCCAAATCAGAGTAAACACAGTTTAAACAAGCTGAGAGTCAGAGTCACGGACTGCTTTGTGTTGAAGGGACCTTAAAGCTCCTCCAGCTCCAACTCCTGCCCCAGGCAGGGACACCTTCCACTAGAGCAGGTTGCTCCAAGCCCCCGTGTCCAACGTGTCCCTGCTGACCCGGAGCCTGGAGCCACTGCGGTCGGTCCCAGCTCACAGCCTGCGCGTGAGGCGCAGACAACACGAGTGAGTCAAGTGGAGCTTTCCATGTGCCCCCTCACTCGGGCACAGCTTCTGCAAGTCACCAGGGCCCAGAGCTTGCTGCTTTGTTAAGCCACTGCTACAAACAGCCACACAAGTACTTGACCTTGAGCGCTCCGCAGGGGCTCTCATTATTCAAAGCACCTTGGCTGGCAGCAGAGCCAGTTCCAGCCTCATGCTCCAGGAGGTATTTGCACCTCCACACTCCCCTCACCTACAGAATCCTGCTCCTCAACAAGCACGAGCATCCCAGGGAAGCAGAGAGGCCAGCACAGCTATTTCTGTTTATTTCTTCATCTTCCCACCACGATACTTGGTTTATGATGCCTGATGTAGCACCAAGCTCATAAACGCTGTGAGGGGCAAACACCTGGCTATTTGCTTGATTTTACTTCAGCAAATTTATTGGCCATCATCTGCAGGATCAGCCTGAGCAGCACTTACACCAGCTCCTGCCAAGGCTGTAAAGAACGACTGAGTCACGGCTGCCACGCCAATTTGCCATTCATTTCCCTTTCAAGGCTGCAGTGCCGCTGATGACTGGAATATGCTTCTGACCACGACAATGGTTTCCCGTATGGAACAATAAGGAGTAAACAGATACAGATAACTGGAAATAAATAGCAAAATAGGGTTTCCAAGCCAACACCACTTCTTCCAGCGCTAGCACAGGCCAGGAGCAATGGGCAGGAAGAAGCACTGGCAGGAACTCAGGCTAATTTGGGATATAAAGCCCAGCTTACCAACTTCTACCAGATACTTTACTATTTCTCTCATCAGGTTTGCATCCACAACTCCAAACACGCGCCTGAACAGAAGAGTTGACTGTGCAAAATCACTCGTTTCCAATATGCATATGGTTCATTAAATGAAACAGTAGCTGCACATTGCAAACAGCTGATGACAAACAGGGACACAGCTACAGAGCTGAGATGTTGTGGAAACATTCCAAAGAGCAGCCGTAAGGAAAACTCTGAAGCCATATGATGGGCAAACCGATTGCCAACCGAATTTTTTACATTAGGTAGAAACCACTTAATGGGAAGCAGAATCAATCCAAAGAATTGCTTTAAATCTAATTATAAAACTACTTCTTCTCCAGATGCTACACTGTGTAAAACAATCCTGTCACTCAATATTATTGACAACACTGCACTGCCTTACTGCTCACTTGGTAGCTTTAGCTTATCAGGTAACCCAAAGAGTAATACCTTGCAAACAAGCAGCAAATTAAACCAGGCTGTGCTGCCTGAGCAGCTGCGTGGTTTGGCACACACATCTGGAATTGTGGTGTTAGGAACCCTAGGAGGAGAGCAGTGAACACAGCAGGGCACAGCACCCTCCTCCTCCCCACGTTCCATTACAGCAAATCACAGCAGCGGAGGAGCAGGAGCGCAGCCGCTGCAGGGCTCTGGTACCCGTGAGCTATTCATCATCACACGGTGTCACTGCATCGCTGCCTCCCTCCCCAGCACGGCTCCAGCTCCTTCTGCTTCCCTCCAGGTTTGCTGCTACTTGACAGGCAGCAGTGACAACAAGAGGGATAACACCTAGTTTTTGTTCCTCTCCTTTCTTTCAGGCCTGATGTTCATTATGATCAATCATGCTTTCTGTAATCCCCGCGTGTTAAAATGGATGGGGACATTGCAGACATCAGAATAGCAACATTCAAACATGACCTGTGGAGCTGTTGCTTTGTTTCTAGAACAATCAGTTCTTCTACAGGCATTTGGAAACACCAATGTGACTCAAAACCAGCCAACTCATCCATAAACCTCCTTAAGATACAGAATCATAGAGTCACAGGCTGGTTTAGGTTGGAAATGACCTTTACCAACCCCCTGCCATAGGCAGGGACACTGTTCACTAGGCAAGGGAGGATTTAAAACATCAAGGATAAGATCCAGTGCCAGTAAGTATTATTAAAAAGTGCATGAGGCCAGCACAGCTAATTTAGGATCTCTTTGGCTGGTTTGAATGCTCCAAGCAGGTTACTGCCCCAAAGTAAACTAATAAACCAATTTTTGGTACATAGGATTAAATAAGAACTCCTGGGTCATCTGCTGCTGTCCTCTGCCCTTTCATTGCTTCTCCATATGGTGGGCCTACATACAAAAATATGGGCAATTTCTCTTTACAGCACTCCATGTAATTTGCAACAGTCAGGATTTAAACTTTTCAGGAGGATCTTTAGGTTCTGCAGCTCTACAATACAACAGATGGGAAGTTTTCCATTAACTTTAATTCATTATAACTTTGAACAAATTAACTATAAAAAGAATAATATGTAATGAGCACAGAAATCTTCACATGAGTATTTTTATCATCAATTTGACACAACTAATTCCATCAGCACGTTTCCAGAATGCCTTCATGCCTTCCCATGCTGTTCCTCTCCACAGTTCATCACCACAAACTGTGAGGGCTACAAACAGTACAGTCCAATGCTGCTCAGCCCAGAAGCTGCACAGTATTCTCCAGCTGAAACTCAGAAGAAACTTTAAACCAACAGACACCACCAGAACAGGAGGACACCGTCAGCCTGGTGGGCTCCTTCTGCATTTAGCACCTTATTAACACTTAACTTTGGTAACGGGCCTTTAATATTAATATTCACACTCACCAAGCCGCTCACATTGTGAACCTGAAGCTTAAGAAAGCACCCACAGAAGCAAACCAGCACTGACTGTGGCCACATTCCTCACCCCACTGTGAATCTTCCTTCCTCTTTTCCAAGGAAACATGCCATTAGATTCACTACTTCTCGGTGCTCTCTGCTGACTCACCATCCTACCTCCCACCAGCAGCCCGGGATTTCCCAGGGACATCTCCTCTCCAAGCACTGACTCCAGCATGACCCTAAAGTTTGTGAGATACAGGAGGAGGAGGGAGAGATCAGCCTGAGGGAGACAAAGCTACATCCTTCCCAGGTCACAACTGATACTAAAATTAGGCGGGATAGTAAACAAAGAACAAAAAGCCACTAAAACAAGGTACATTAAGCACAGCAGATAAGAATGAAATGGCAAAAACTGCAGGAGCAGTTGAGTGAATGGGAAGTAAAGAGCTATAGCTATTAAAACAAAAAAGTCCTAAAAGGAATTGCACAGTCCTTGGAGGCAGACCAAAGTAAATGTAGCTGTTGAAGAGTCAATACTCTCTGGCATCCAGAGTTTTATACTTAAGTATCATTTTCAAAAGACGAAGGATTTGTGCTTCTAAATTCCTCCACTTTGGTCTTTGAAAAACAGGATCACTATTTCCCAGCTTATCAGAGGATTTCCAAAACTTGCACACTGACCAAGGCCTTCGGGAATGTCCATTTCCCCCTCCCAAGGACAGTGTTGGCCTTCCCCATCATCAGAAGCTGATGTGGACAGTTATTACCTGCTTTTACAAAAATCTTGACTACTCTGTTTGCAAAGACAGAGAACTCCAACTGATCAACGTGGCTTCCCCCAGTGGGGCAACTGCTACTGGGAAGTCGAGTGAACGATGGGAAAGCAGAGACGAAGCAGCTTCACAGCTCTGTGAATATCTTGCCGCTGTGCAGTCAGGAAACCTCACTTGGGTTTGGCAAAATGAATGGTCAGAAAGGGACAGGGACCAGGTTTTAATTGTATTTTCTAAATACGTATGCCCAGCTCCACAAACAACCTTCTAAAGAATGAGATATTTGTGCTTGAGAAAGAGCAGGGTATTTATTATGAAGGAAAACAGCACCATTTACTTGGGGCTGTTTCCCTCTGTATTTAAACGCTTCTAATTTCTTAAAATAAGCAGTGTTCTTCTAGGCATAATTGTTTCTTTTCAATCAGGCACTTAGTGTTTGCAGCTATCAAATTTGCTGCAGCTGTAATCAAACACGATGTCTTGGGGAGGAAAATCTTCACCTACTGCTAAGTCTTGCTGCAGAAGCACTGCTGGGTAGTGCAACAATAGAGTCCAGAGGCCAAAACACCCCAGTTCTCTCCAGGAGTTTGACTGAACTTTGCTTTTGGAGAAAAAAATTCACATTAAAACTCTAGAAGGTACACAGATGAGGACTCCCGAGGTAGTCAACGTTACCACATCCCTCTGCTTTCACATAGCACTTGTCTTGTTAGAACCCTAACACCATGAATGAAAACGTAATCCCATTTGAGAAAGCAAAACTGAGGCACAGCTGATTGAGAACCCCATCCCTGGCAGTGTTCAAGGCCAGGTTGGACACAGGGGCTTGGAGCAACCTGCTCTAGTGGAAGGTGTCCCTGCCCGTGGCAGGGGATTGGAGCTGGAGGAGCTTTAAGATCAATTCCCACGCAAACCACTGGCATTCTATGATAATGTAGCAGGACAAGGACAAAGCTAAAGTGAGAATCCAGTTCCTCCCTGTTCCTACCAGAAATCCCCTGGACAACACTGGTCTAGCTACAGCAGGACCAGTCTCAAGCGAGAGCCCTGTGCCTTCTCCAGACTTCTGCACTGCTTGAAGAAAACACCTGGATAGCAAACAAAGGAAATCTCATTTCTCCCCCTCAGGATACAGAAAAACTCCAGCCCTGACTGCTTGCTTAGTGTTTGATGGATGCTCAGTGAGTCTCTGCAAGAAGGATCTGAGCAGCCTGGTAAAGCATAAAGCTTCATTAGGCTCACGAGCCTCAAGTGCTTTACAGCACTGCTCTCTAGTCATGTATGATAACGAGCAGGTTTGGGGATCCTTCCTTAAATCCCTTTCTATTTTTCCTACCCTCTGGGCTAACAAGACAGCCAGGAGGTAATGGTTTCTAAACAGTAATGTAATTTTACTTTATATCTACATTAGTAAACTAAAAACCCCACCCGCTATTCATCAGGAACTGTTATTAGCATTATTGAGGAAATGAGGTGGAATTTATATCAATTTCCCTCTTATTGTAAAAGACTTGCCCAATTTGTTTTAAATGTCAACTTGCGAGGTGTTCATCAGGTGTGTGGCAGCAGTGACTGCAATTAATTTCACACTGCAGCCTGGGCATGTGCCTTCCCCCATCTTCCAGGGAAGCAATCAATGGGAGCACCGGTCATTCTTGGTCATTAAATCTTCAGGAATATTTTTCAGAAGATGAGACTGTCGAGATTCACGTTCCAGTAAAACTCTAACGTGGATTATTTATCGCTGTCTCTCCAGCAGAGCAAATGAAACACTCCCCAGCAGCTGGTTCAGGCTTCAGGGTTTTGGAGAACCACCATTTAGTCATAAAAAAAGGAAGAAATCCCGGAGTCTGAGGGTGAACAGGGCTAACTGTGAGATCAGGCTGAATGCAAAGGACACTTTACCAGGGAAAACCCCAAATTTCACAAAGCTAAAAGCATGGAAGCACTTCAGTATTTTCTAAATGATACATTCTGAAATTGAGCTTCGTAAAAACTACTTCTTTTTAGTAGATGAATCTCTTAAGTAAAAACATCGCCTTCAGATCAAAGCATTGTAGTTAAATGGAAATGAGATTTTCAGGGTTTAATTCAGCAAAAGCCAACCATTTCTCCCTCCCAGTCATACGGAAACGGCCGCCCCCATTTCTCTTCCCAAATCATGCACTTGCTGACAGGTACTGGTGCTGACCTAATTGTGCCTCCTCTCCATCTGTGACATCACTGTGGGTTTTCCCATGTTCCCAATGCCACAGAGCAGCTCCTGAATGCAGGACATGCAGTCATGAACTGACCCATTCTGCCCTTGTCTTGCCACCTAGAAGATGGGAACCCAGACTACACAACCAAGGCGAGATCATGCAGAACATATGCACCACAGCTGGGAAGAGAAGCCGGATCTGAAGCTGTCACCCTGTGATCTGGTGCCTCAAACCCAGAGATGCAGCATCCCCAGCCTTTGTTTGCTCTCAAGACTCTCTTCCACAGCAGAAGAATGACTTTAAATCCCTGCTGTTTACTGAGCTCTGAAACAATATTTGGAATCCAGAGAAAAATCACAAAAAGCAATAAGACACTGGAGAAGAAGAAACAGACAATGAAAACGGATAGAAACAAGCTGGCAACATACTAAAAACTAAATGAAGAAAGATGAGGAAATCAGACAACAAGGAAAAGAGGATTAAGGAAGATCTAGCAGCCAGGCACAATAACACACAATGGAGTCAGAAAACCATGAGGTCAGGGAGGAAGCAGCACAGCAGCCCCAAGCTGCCTGCTCCTCAAATTCCACTGTGGCACTTGCCTCACCTGGGGCTTGAGAAAAGGCTCTGCAGACTTTCCCAGCCCCACTCTGCCTCTGGCTGCTCTTAAAGCACCTCTGACTTCTCAGAGTGCAATTGTTACTCAACAGACCCCGCCAGCACTGCACTCGAGCTCTCCCGTGTTCAGCCAGGGAATGAAGAGCTGAGCTGAATGAACCAGAAATGAAGAAACACATCCACAGGTATGAGCAGAGACTCTGTGTTGTTTTCAAGCAATTGCCTGTAAGAGATCTTATCATGCAGGCATCATACCAACGAGATAAGCCAGCAAGATATTAACTCAGATAAAGGCAACCTCCGCTTCTGTATTTCCCAGCGGGTCAGGGGAGAGCAGACAGCGTGAGCACAATGGGTTTGTGTCACTTTGATGCCTCCAACTACGCATGTTCTTCCTGTCCCCCTGTAAAAAAGTTCCTGACATCTTTTGTTCCAGTTTTAAAATTCTGTTCCTCTCGGTGCATTTCCCAACGATTGCTTAAAGGGAGGAGAAGAAAAATGAACCTACTTTGATAGCAGATCATAAAGGAGCCATTTACTGCAAGGGCTCTGATGCATTGTTCTGTCTTTAAACATGAATTATCGAATCACAAGCTATTCACCGAGTCGGAGATTGCCAACGAACTGAAACTGCATTACAGGAGCAGCACGGCCCTTTGATCAAAGCCACACTTATCTCCTCCTTTAGTCTTAGTTAACAAGCCAAAGAGCAAGGAGCTTGTTTTGAGGCAGGTTCAGGGCAGCACTTTCAGCAAACTGCCCCTCTCCCTCCCTCCCAATGAAGCTTTCATTTACACATGTGCTCTGTGACACTCAGTGCCTCAGGTTAAGTTTTAAGTCCATTTCTTTTTTCCCCTGGAGATGCACTCAGTTACCTGCTTTAAAGCCTCCAAATCACCAGTCAAATAAACTTCAGAAAATTTAAAATATCTGTGACTAAAGGGCAGCTCTGGAACAAGCTTTTGTACAAGATTACCTGCTGCATCAAGATAATAAAGAAAAACATGAAAAAGTGTACAAGTAACTGTGTGTAAATGCCAAAAAATGAACTCTAAATGTCAAGAAAGCACAAAACCAGCTACACAGAACTGTAGACTCATAGCACGATTAGTGTTGGAAGGGACCTTAAAGATCAAATGTCCTCTATCCCATGATTTGAGAGCAATGGTGGACACTGATTGACATGTGTTCTAGCAGAGATTCTGCAAATGGACAACAGGATAAGCCCTTCATTCCCACACTGCTGCGCTCCCCCGGCCTGACCACCCCACACAGCCCCAGCTGGCACTTACCCTGGAACACACAGAACATGGACTTGAACACCCGTAACACATCACTTCGAGACTAATAAACACATCTTAGTGCTGCTGCTGCCTCAAGGCAGAGCAAAGGTTTTAATGAGGAATTAGAGGGGATTTAAACACAACCACCCTGAACAACTGTCAAGTGCAGAGGCTACAAGAGCACCTGAATGTTCTGCTCAGCTTCACATGCTGGGTAACTGGCCAGTAGGACTCGTCACCAGGAATTATCATTGAGGCTGAGAACTTCTAAGGATTCCAAGGAAAAACATTTCTGAAGATACAAACAACATTCTAGGTTCAATAATCAACACAAATATAGCTGGAACTTCACCATGGTTATCATGTCATTCACACAGCAGTACCAGGCCATAGCACAATCACAACCTGCCTCCTACTATGAACAGTTTTTTCAGTATCTGACAATTCCACTGTCCAAGATCCTCAGAAGCTACGAAGCCTTCACATTACCTCCACAACCACCAAACACTGGACATCATTTATGACAAGAAACACAGGAGATGAATTAAAGTACTTGGGAAGGAAGGGGCAGGGAAAAAAATAACTACACAAAGAGAATGTAAGGGTAAAATGCACTAATCTGGGCATCCTCTGCACCGCTCTGTGTCTCCACTGTCTCGGCTGTAAATCCCAGTGGCTACCCAGGGCAGTATGCTTGCTGTTAACAGATTTCACTGTCAAATCCCACATCCCCCTCCCTTCCCAGGAATCCTAGCTTTGGTGGGAGAGTAAGCTTTGAAAGATGTTTGGAGAGCAGATGCTGAGAGGAAAGAACACATCACACTGGGAAGGACCCAGCAACCTGAATTCTGAACAAATGGATCCAATTCATACAAGAACCAGGCACTCCTCTCTTGGACTGAGTGTCTGCGTATGTATATATCCTGCTATAAACTGGGCACCTCAGTTTCCACCCTACCATAAGCCAAATGCAGATAAAACTCGAGACAACCACTGAGCTGGGCAGACTTACCTTCATAGCTTGCCTGGAAGCCTTGAGCACTGACCGCGTAATCACTCACAAGCCACAAGGACAGCACAAGCCCTGTGCTCACAATGGGAGCAGGCAGCTGGAAACCCGTTAACCTGCAAGAAACCAAGAGGAAGGTTACACTCACCACTGTGCCCTTTGCTAACAGATCTGCCACCGGCCGAGGCACATGGCCTGGCACAGGGAGCTTCAGAGCTACACAGCACAGCCTGGTACAGCTTCAACTCAGGAGCTGCTCAGCAAGTGATGGGAAACCCACCCCGGGCTTTTAACACCTTCTGGTTTACAGGAACAACTACTGATGTATTTCCTCATTGATCAGGTTTTAAACCGTCTCTCTGCTTCACACCCCAGCCCTTCAGAGTAACAGTCCCCACCCATGAAATGGGAGCAATATTTAAGGTTGCTGAGCTAGCCCAACATGTTATTCCATAATGCTTTTAACACATTCTGAGAACCTTGGAGTAGAAACATCAGGTAAGGGTCCAAAGCATTGCACAAGGCGCGTTAAATTGAACACAAACTGGAATAGCATAAGAACAGGCAGAAAACAGATGTTACCAGTTAACTAAAGCCCATCGAGGTGGCTGTCTCCAGAGTATTTGCTCTGCAGTTTTACATGGATGAGGCTTGACGTTTCTAGGAATCCGCCGCAGCCTGCACCCAACTGCCCCTGCACAAACAATCCCAAGGATGGCACTTTTCATCCTCCATGCTAATATCTAACACATCACAGGGAAGATTGTGTGATAACACCTCTTTACTTACTGAGGAAATCAAAGCCCACAGACACAAAATCATTTGCACAAGATCATATTATAGATGTGCTGCAGGAACTGCCTAAACAGAGACAAGTCCACCAGAGTAGAGAGAACTGTATGAAAAAGGGACAAGGGAGGTGAGCAGACCAAAGACAGCACTGCAGAAACCCACAGCCATGGGGGCTCCCCTCCCACCCGCTTTCCTTGCAGGCTTAGTGCTAAATGACAACTGCATTTGATTGCAGAGGTCTGATTAGGAGCGATTTTAAACTGGCTTTATTAGATCTCAAATACTACATCCCCAAGTGCTGCATTGACACAGCTCAGGAGCAGCTGAGGTACATTTCTCAGGCAATTACATTTTTATAACTGAGAAGCCTTCTCCGTACACTTGGCTGAGGTGACTTAGATAATAGATTTACATAAGGAACATTTGCTTTAAAGCAATCTCATCACAGATTCCTGCCTGCTATTATCAAGGACAAAAATTCCGATGCAATCCCTAAACACCAGACTTCCACAAAACCTCAGGAGCAGCACTAACTGAAGGAGCTCCCTGCAGTGTGCTATCATTCAAGATCAGGAGTATTCAAAAGCTGGATCACAGGGACACAAGCACCATAAGATAAACAGCCTATGGCAAGTTTAAAGTTCACACACACAGAGACTTATCCCACATCTTTTTCTGCAGCAGCTGGTCTGTCTTAGGGAGAGGGAAAAGATCACTGGTGATACAGAGCACTCTGACCCCTTGAGAAGTACCTGCACTTGATTCAGAGTATTTCCTCCCCGCACACTTTATGGAATGAAAAAAGCACCCACAGAACTAAACCAGATCTTCCATTTCGGGGGCCACCACCCTCTCTCTGGCCATGTAGTAAGGCACTAGTACACTGCAAGTCCCAGCCCAAGCAAGTTCTCCTTTAAAGCTGCCCCCAACAAGAGTGAGCAAACGTCCCCACTGTTATTACTCTGGCCCTCGTTTATAAAGCTAACTATGATTCTATGATTTCAAACAGACCCAGCTAATGAAAGCTGATGTGCTCTGCCCAGAAGCCTTAGCACAGCAAATCTCCAGTTACTGGCAAAGGTCAGGCAGTTGCCCACCAATGATGCTTTAATGTCAGCAGAGAAGTATGGACCCACTCTCAGCATAAAGCCATCGTCTGTCCAAGCTGGAGGAACAGCTGCTCCTCTTTACTAAAGATAAAAGTTCCAGGACTTGTGAGGATTCAAGGTAGTTTTACCCTGCACAGGACTGAGGAGGAGTTCCATGGTTTTTGTGAATTCACTTCGCAGAGGCTGACTCAAAAACCGAGGACACGCACGGACCAGTTGTAATGAAAACACCCAACGCGCAGCAGAACGTGTCCCATCACCACACAGTGTTTTAGCACTTCCTAGGCACGAGTTAGCAGCAGAGAATGTTTCTTGCGTCCAAAGTCAATCTGTTCTCTCAGAACTAAGGACTCTGTTCACAGTCTACGTACAAGGAGGACCCCACTTCGCAGATGCTGCTTTGAGTTCAGCGCACAACTGACACTTCTGCTGACCTGGGAGCAGGTAGATGTGTCCCACAGGAGTCAGTGGGAACTAAGTGCTACCTGAAACCATGCTGCCTTTAAGCACGTATTGGTATTTCTAGATACGGGGCCTTGTAAGAAAAAGAAATCCTGTGCATATGGGCATGAAATCGTAGCTGAGGGTTTGTTCTGTCTTTCTGCAGGTTCCACACTGACTGAAGAGACAGTTTTCATGGAAACCTCTGGCCTTCCTGAACCTCTCACAGTTAATAAACCCACCCACCTCTGCAGGCCCTGAACTTCAGAGGTTCACTTGTCTATCGAGTGTCCCCAGGGCAAGCAGAGGAAACTGGGCTGCCCGACAGCACAAAAGGTGACCAAACACTGTCTTCCCCTTCAGACCAAACAGCCTTTCTGCCCACAGAAGATGGAAAGCGCCCCTTTAGTGCTAAAACAAAACTTATTGAGAAGGAAGCAGGAAATACTGCTTCTGTAAGAAAAAAATCCATGTAGCAACTCCTACCCTCCTCATCCTGCAGTGAAAACCTGCAGTAGACACGAGATGAGATTCCTCCTGTTCCTCACTGGGAGCACCTGCAGTCAGAATAAACATTATTCTTCCTCTTAAGCCTTCAACCAATGCACACAATTGATTTTCTTTTCCTTTTTCCAATGTTCTCATCTTCTCCAAGCAAGAACACAGGCAAAATCCTCTTGAGAAGCAGTAATTCAACAGCACTGATGCTCAAATCACTCCTGTAAAGCCTTAGCACTCCTGTTCCAAAGCCCTGGCAGAGCCAAGCTTGGCAGGACACCCTGCCTGGTTAACATAGCCTCATGCCTTCCTCCCTGAATCTGCAGCCCAGGCAGATTTACAGCATGGGGATCAACAGGACGGCAGACAGCACGTGCAACCATTCCCCCACAGCTCACGCATGAACAGAAATTCTGACATCACCGTTATTTAGCGTAGCAATAAAAAAATCTCTACACTAATGAGAAAAAAGCAGCAAATTCTGTTCCTTGTTTCTATGAGGGGCCATAGCATGAAGGAGAGGATGGTAAGAGCAGCACAAATAATCATCTTCCATTTCTTCTGTACCTCTGGCCAAATGGACCGAGTGATTATCCCCTTAAGTTGCTTGGAGCCAGCACTGATTGTGTAACATTTTCAATGTGTTTTTCATTGGCTTAATTCTGCTCCTACTGTGAGGAACCAAACTAAACCAGTGCCAGAAACACCACTTCATAAGCTTGCCCTTGCTCCACAGTACGGCAAAAATCAATACACCAAAACAAATCAACACAGAAATCCTCTACTCTATTTGCATCCTTCTTCATTCTTTGCCTCAGGTTTGCCACCAACATGCAAATAGTCCTGCTGCACGGCTCCCCCTGACAGCCCAACAGCAGAACCTGCTTCACAGAACAGCTTTGCTAGAACTGATGTGGGGAAAAAATAGCTGCTGTTGTGACCACATCCTCACAGGTTCCCTGGAGTGCCACGAGCACCAGCACCCCGCAGCACACCAGCAGCTGCCAAGGCTGGGACTGGGATGAACTCTTGGGCAGAAGCTCTTCCCTGCGAGGGTGCTGAGGCGCTGGCACAGGGTGCCCAGAGAAGCTGTGGCTGCCCCATCCCTGGCAGTGTTCAAGGCCAGGTTGGACACAGGGGCTTGGAGCAACCTGCTCTAGTGGAAGGTGTCCCTGCCCGGGGCAGTGGTTGGAGCTGGAGGAGCTTTAAGGTCCCTTCCAGCACAAACCATTCCACAATTTATGACATCCCACATCTCAGCCCCTCCGCAAACATTCTCGCCTCCATTTGTTGCATATGACACTGCTCCACCGTATCAAGTACAACTGTGCCATGCACTGTGACGCAGGCTCCCACTTTGGAGTGCAGGTGCCATAATTAAAACAGAGCACATTATTTTTCTGGTAGGATGCCCACCATCAGCTCAGGCTGCAATCAAAATAGTTATTGCAGCTGGCAATCCAACAGCCTTTAAAGCATAAATGCTTGAGAAGTGTCTCAGAACATCTAATGAAAATGCATTGGATTGCATCGTTTAACCCAGCATTAAATTACACTACACCATACTTCAGTGATTTTTTTCCTGCATGTAATTTAAAGGCACCTACTAAAGAAATTTTCCCATGAAATGAACCCCTCTCTTCACTGTATAGTTTAAATGACATGGCTCTGCAAGTGCTAGTCTGACACCCCTGAGCTATCCCAGGACAATGTTCAAAGTCAAGGGTAAGGGACTGTGCTGGGAAGTGAGAGCCCGGAGCGAGAGCTGCCCTTTGGAGTCTTTGGCACAGTCTGGAATGAGCAGGAGAGTCCCTTTCACACTGCCCCAGCTGACAGGGCACCAGCCAACCCAAAGTCATTTAAAAGGTGCATTCATGAACTAACTATTCAACTAAGCCATTATCAACTGGAGCCAACACAAAGAGGACAGTAACTTCAAACTGACTTTGAATCAAGCTTTATAAGCCTTATTCAGCCTGACAGCTGAATGTGCACACAGAAACAAGGAAACTCACCGGCTTCAGTGAAACGCTATCTTCATGTTCAACCTTCCCTCTTAAATATGGCCATGAGAGAGTGGTATTAACTAGCATTTGCAGCTTTCTCAGTCCTGATGAGGAGGATGTGTAAAGGTTGTACTCCCGCTGCTGCAGGGAGAACACCTTCACAAATACACATTCATGTTTAAAAATCAAAGTCTATGGGGAAGCTGGAAACAGCCACATGCAGCATCAGTGGTCACTCACAGATGTCATCCTCAAGGCTGCTCCATGGAATGAGTGTCAGGGATAAAAGAACAAGTGCAAGTGATCAGGGGAGCCACGCACAGCAATCCATCCCAGCCCAGATCCCATTATAGGTAGCAGATGTTTTTTTCTTCAAGCACATAGTTCTTGGCGAGAGTAGGGTAAAGAAGCCTATGAGGGGGAAAACCATCCTGTCATTACTGTTAACATCTTAGCTTTAGAAATCATCTTTCATCCTGAAGGAGTTCAGTGTCTCCTCCAAACCCCAAGAGACTCGCCGTGCGCTTCAAACACTGCCTTACAAACCCGGCCAAAGCAGCAGATGCCCTGGGCACAAGGACTTCACGTGTGCAGTAAACCAGAAGCTGACAGGTCTTTGTTTCCCACATATTGTCTGCAAGGCTCTGTGGCAGCCCTGTCTGCAGGAGGGTTTCCCATGCCACTGCTCTGCTGTCCAGCCCATAACCAGCTCCAGGGTGGGTATGGCTCCTACAGCCTCCTCCTGGTCCCCGGCACTTCTCTGCCTGCCTTGGCCCCTGCTGCTGTACCATGGGCTGCTGCCTCCTCGGCCTCATTCACACATCTGATCCCTCCACTTTCAGCAGGGAGAACTGTGCAGATCTCTTTCCCCATTTCAGTAAGTGTGGACGAAAGACACCTGAGGAGACATCTGACTCTCTGCTGGCATCTCCTCAGGCTCCTCTGGCTCAGAATCCTTCCCTCAGTGGCTCTGTCAGCTTTTCTCCCTTCCTCTCCGTACTTATTAAAGAAACAAGCAGTTACAATGAGATGTTAGCTGCTTTTAACCATATTGACAGAGTAACTGGTACCGTGAGTGTTCTTATTAATCATCAATAAAACAAGCAGAGCATAATGTGAGAACACTTCCAGCCCATGCATGCTGCAGACACTTAAAAGCCAGCTCTGTCTGCAAGGCAGAACTCACTGGTGTCACTTAGACAGTTGTCCTTTAATTTTGATCCCCCTGAGGCTGAAATGATGCTCTGGACCAAAAAAACCCAAACCAAAGAATCTCAGGCAGCCTAAAAGGTTCCTGTAATGATGTAAGAGAAACAGTATCAGTTCCCACTTGGGTTTAACATGCTGGAACGATTTATGCTCAAAACCAAGCCGCTTTTGAGTCAAGCTATGAACAGATCCTGAACAAGTCTCTTCAGAGGCACGCTGCAAGCAGCAGTAACTCCTTGTGTATCCTCTGCTCACATTGCAATAAACAGCTCCAAGCTCCTCTGCTGCCAACCAACACCACATGTCCCATTTTATTCCATATGACTTTCCAACCATCCCCTCTGCCCAAGCTGCCTGATAATGAAGTTGCTTTTAAGATAATATAACCCACTGGCTCTGACACACATGACTATATATTTTTCTTATCAAGACAGTAGCAAGCACCAGGGAAGCAGCTTTCTTTGTCTCTCAGAACTCACTCAAACGACACACGCTGCACCTCTGCAAAGTTCATCTGGCAGTTTGCAAACAGGTCTGTCTAACATCACACAGCCCAACCCCATGTGCCAGCCTGGCTTAGGAATCAATTGCACTTTCCTCCCTTCCGCAAGCCAAGGATAATTCATCACACCACAAGAGTCCTTTGCCTACCTCTGACACTGACAAAGGCTTCATTAACTAACACAGTCCCTGGGGACAGCCACAGGGCTCATAAATTCCAGCCTGGATGGATTTCTTCACTCATTTAAAATGGGGTTTGGGTCAATTCCCGCTAGAAAAGTGTTATTTATAGAGCCTCAAGCCAGCAGAGCCATCTCGACTGAAGGAGGCCTTCACGGCTCAAGCTGGGAACAGGTCCTAAGCATCAAATCTCAATAAATTTAATTTTCCAGACAATGCAGGGGAGTAGGAAGACTTGGATTTATTTTAGTATTTTTATCATGTCTCTTCCATGCTCATTTTTCCTGCCCTCTCGCAGGCAGCAGCGAGATGCAAGCAGGTATTTGACACACTTTGGCATCTGTGTTCTCAGTCTTCCTGTTAGAAACCAGAAAAAAGATGACAGATTCACAGAAAAGTTCCCCAAATTTTAGTAACTTCTCAGCAAATCCAAGCGGATAAACTGAGCAAACAAAGACAAGTCTGGACGGAGCCCAAGCGCGGCTCAGCAGAGTCAGTGCAAACCTTGGCAGGTTTAGGTTATTTCTGGCTTTCTTCAAGGAAAAAAAACCCCAGAAAACCATCAGGGGTGTGAAATCCAATAAATGGGAAGAGTTCACAGAAGCCCCTGGAAATCACACCGGGCTTATTGCTAAATGCAGTGCAACTGGTGCACCACAAGGCATCACCACAGCAGAGGCGTGGTGAACACCAAGATTCACGCCAGCCCTCCAGGACCATGAACTGCGTTCTCCAGCTAAACCTCAAGAAGCTAAAGCCATACAGCAGTTAAGAGCGAAAGCCACCATGGAGAGTGAATCCAGGTCTCATCTGCCAAGTCTGTGCATCCCTTTTACTCTTTACGCATACAAAATCAGGCTTTGAACCAGACTTTACTCATCAGTCTTAAGACAATCTTCAGTACACACAAGTGAATATTAAGCCACAGCATCAGGCAAGCCCTGTTCTGCGTACAAAGTCCTGAGACAATAGCAGAGATCCGTCCCGGGGATTTGCAGATGAACTGCAGTCTCACTTCCCACAACACAGGTCTGCCTGCACTCATTCCGCAAGATCTTCATTTGTAATAATATAGAATGAAATTTAATGGCAACAAGTAAGAAGGAAACAGCCGAAATTCACTTCCTATAAAGCTAAGAGTTCAAGAGAAGCATCCAAGTGGAACAAGGAAACCATGCACGTTGTCCTCCACAGCCAGCACAGTCAAAAAAGTAGGTTAATAAGAAATTTCATTTTTAGAAGATGTGTTGTATGATGAGAAAAGTGAAACAAGTCCCACTGTTCCTGCCCATGAAGATTTATCCAAGAAGACTGCAATATGGATTCACGTTATATCTAATTCTCTATTCACTTGCACCTTGTGCTGAATACTGAGCAGAAACAGGTGAAGATGCTGCTCAGTGCTGATGCTTGCAGGAGAGCCGAGGGGTGCACAGTGCAGAAAGCCCTGGCTTCGAACCCAGCACAGCAGAGCTCCTGCCTGCCTGGAGGTTGGCGCTGCCTTCTGTTTCCACGCTCCTCCTCTGCCACCCATACGCAGGCTGGGAGCAGCCTCAGGGCGAGGGTGCTCTGCTGCCCTTGGGTAGCTGAAGGGCCTGATTTCAAACGCTAAAAATATATTATATAAAAGTGCTACAACTACAGCATTTCGCACTTCAGTTTATACACGGCTCAGTGACAACATAAGCTACTGAACTGTTCAAAGGAAAATACTGATCTCCTTCCTAAACCTTTTATTCCACTATAGCAGCTCTAATCGGCTGCAAACCTAAATATTATACAAAATGCTAAAGATGTGAGGACAATCACCGCATCTTGGGCCAGCAGAAGTCTTTACGTGTTCAAAGAGCTACAGACAATTACATTCTTTATGAGGAGGGACCAGATATCAGCAGTTGCTCTTAACAGCACACCCAAATCCAATTCCTAAGAGTTCAAGAGGAGCCAGGCCACCCTCTGCTGCCCAGCTACAGAGTCAACGGACACTGAAGACTTGTCAACTTCCTATTTGAGCCTGTAAGTAATAGCACTCCACAATCCCGTTGCATCTGCGATGATCTGGTAAGATCCTATCATCTCCTGGGGGCTTCCATTAATTCTGATAAGAGGGAAATACAAGATGTCTGAAGAGGAGCTTTGCCCGAGAAACTCTCAAGGTCAGACCTTAGAGATATAAAAGCTTCTTGATCTAAAAATTCACTGCATGCAAAAGACACTGTGAGTGCACATCCGTTTTTCCTGCCTCAGGACGATGGATTAGAAGGCATGGCTGTGAGCGTTACCTGCTTTGCACTGGGATTCTCTCCCCAGCCCAGCACAGACCCTCCAACTGGGGCCTTTTCAGCCTTTTACAAGTCTAACTTGCAAAAATCAAACCTGATGCCCTTTTACAGGTGGGAAAACCTGAGATCAGTGATTTGCCACTGAGCAGAGGAGCCGCGGGGCTCAGAACAGGACCCAGACCTGTGTCTGACTTGTGCTGGGTGAGGGATCACCCGCGCACCCCAGTGCTCTGCCGGGGCTGCTGCTGTCACCACCTCTGCACACCCACCACTCCGCTGCTCTCAGCAGTCTCTTCATGGGACTGATGCTAATTACGAGAGACCAAAGTGGCCACCTCGATGCTGAAGATGTCAACAGCTACTGACTAAAAGCAAAATTCTTTTTGAAGACCTGATTCTGCGCTACTGAAGCCAAGAGACACTTTGCACAGGTTCGTACACAGGCAGCATCAGACCACATCCACCTTCTCGCCACTCAGCTCTGCAGCAACAAGGCAATGGGGCAAACCAATAATAGCTGTCACTTAATAACTCCCTGCGCTAAGGCAGCTCGCTGAACTTCCCTGAGCTGCTTTCTCCCTTCTGTAACAATAGCAGACATGTTCCTTCTCAAAGCACTGTAATCTAAAAACTGAGAAGCCCCATGCAAGGCCTATGGGTTAGTTCAATTTCTCTCCTCCCTCCACTGCTAATAAAAACCCAAAAATAAATCTAATCTCACTTTCTCTGACCCCAAAAGCTCACCCACCGGTTTTGTAAAGTGCCACTCTTGCTAGGAGAATAAAGCAGCTCTGTCTAAAAGAATTGACTCAAGATGTCTAAAGATGTCTGTGACTATCAGTGTAAACACCACATACATACATGCACACAAAGATGACGAACTTTCTCTATATACAACAGTTACTAATAGAGTACCAGCAGCTACTGTCTCCACCATTACCAGAAACATCCTCCAGCAGGGCTCATCATGGACACCTCCCCTTCCTGCCCTCCACAGCTACCCAGCAAAGGAACAGGCGGCTCCATGAGCTGCATCAGCCCGGCCATGGAAAACCAAGGACACCATGGTCCTCCCCACGATTCCCACGTACTTCAACTCCCCGTTGAGAAGGTCCCTCACTGACTAAGGGCGTTGGGTGCTCACAGATCCATCAACAGACTGCGCCAGTGCAGAGACTTAATTAAAATCTATTAGGTGGTGCCCCATTACAGAACAATCTTCCCACATTTAACCCCCTCAGCACACCTCAGTATGAAGCAAGAGGCACTGCCGAGGTTTGCCACTAGATTTTACCTGCAAACGTGGCCACAGTCAGTAGTTTAGAGGGGAGAAAAAAGTAATAGAAAAACAAAACACGACTTGAGCAACAGACAATCCCCTGCACTAAATGCAGACAAGTTATGCTCATACAGGGCAATGTCATGAGAGAGCAGATCCTTTAACCCTTAAACCAGGACTGAAGCTACTCCATCACCTCACATCCCCACAGACGAGTCAGGCCTCCTCTGAAGCCTGCTGCACTCTGCATGGTGGCAGGGGACCAGCTCCCACCCCAGCCTCCTCAGCAGCTTTTATCCCTCACCCTGATGCATGTTCTCTAATAAATACAGAACTGAATAGAGCCTCTCAAATCTGACCAGCCCTAGATGCAGCTGCATTAACTCCATTAGCTTTCCTGGACCTGCAGATCTTGTTCCATCAATCATCTCCCAGATGAAGTTTCAATACTCAGCATTCCCTCAGAACAGAACAGCAGGACCTGTCGAAAGGCTCTAATGCCACTGCAGCAGCTCGACCAAGGTTCTTCTCAGGAGAAGAAAAAAAAAGTGCATTTTACTCTACAAAGCAGAGAACATAAATTTAAGTGGTTTGGTTCTTTTTTCTTGTGGGGTTTTTTTCCCCCATGGAGTTAACATGAAGTGACAAAAGGCTGCTAAGGGGAAAAGGGAGGCAGGATCCTGAGTTCACTGAAGATGACAAAAGGATTTAGCTGCCCCTCCATTTTATTTATCTTTATCTTCACCAAAAAGCACTGTAATCACCTTGGAGACATGAGGTAGCTACAAAGGAATATGTCACAGGTCCAAAGGTGACTCGACACAAATCCTGTTAAGTTCTGTGTATACCAGATGGCAAATGCTGTTTCTCCAGGACTTTCTGTAACAGTATTGAACCCCAGCGTGCCCAGTACCTGTGAAGCCAGAACCCTGGAATGTTATTTTAACCCAGGTTTGCATCCCTGCAAACAAGAGCATGTGGCGCATGGAGGGAATTCTTCTTCCCTGTTCCCTTTGTCTCTCCCTCTCCTTCTCCCTTCTGTTGTTTTTAAGATCAAAAGCTTTGTTCTCTTGTTGGTAATTAAGTACAAGTCACCAAGTCCCATTTTTCAAAGAGTAATTAAAGGTTATCAAGGAGAAAGAGGTGAGATACATGTATTCCTGTTGTATCTGTAAATAGGGCATTCCAGCAGGTAATTCGACTCATCACTAGTATCACATCATTTCAAGTTCAAACAAAATACTTAATCTCTCAGTCAATTAAAGATGGCCAAAGAGATCCTATGGCTTTTAGCTGCACACATGGCACGTTGATGGCAATCTTCCTCTTACCTTCACAGCCACTTGTCAGGGTGGAAGGATGAGCATCTATAACAACCAACAGCAACTTCCACAGAAGACACTGAGACATAATGTGAGGCTCAAGCCAGAAGATCAGTTACCCACAGGGCCAGGGAGCTAAAGGCAGTGCAAAGTTCTTCTCTCAAGTATGAAGCTGTTGCAGCAATGATTTGCAAGCATTTTCTCTATCTCTACACACTCCACAGACATCAGAATGGGACCGTTCCTCACAGCTGTGTAAATATACACATCCTAGTAACTTCTGTGGAAAGGCAGACTGCTCTGCTGAGGTTGTGCTTCTCCAAATGGACCAGTCCCAGCCCCTTCAGCAAACCAGAAGCAGGCATGTGACATGACCGAGTTACCAGGTACATAACAACTGTATTTCCCTGGGTCTCGGTGCAGGCCTGAAACTTCAAATAAGAAAATGAGCAACTAATTTAAGATTCTTACATTAAAAGTGTCCTGCAAGTTATCAGCAGATCAAAAAGCTTGAAGCTGTCATGTGGCTTCCTTGTTAACTGCTGTCTGGTTAAGTCACAGAAGAAAATCTAACACAAAAAGGTGCAAAGAGTCTCCCAAGCCCCACAGCAATCGCAGATCCATAAATAACTCCAGATATTCAAATTTGAGTCAGGTATCTGCTGAGCTCCTGAGCCCGGCACAGTGGGAACCCAATCAGGAAACCAACCTGATTGGAGCAGCCTCTTGACAATGCCACAATCAGCAAGGTACAATGGGAACTCGCAGAAGGACCATTCCGGAGCAACTGCGGGTTTCAGGTCTCCGCACGCATCCCTCTGATCCCAGTTCAGAACAGTTGGGAACTTGGAAGGATAAGCAGTTGGCGGAGCTTGGTCTGGGGTAACAAGCACAAGCACACTGCTTAAGAGAAGGGAAAGCCACACAGAGACATGGAAAGGAAGCTGCAAATCTCATCTGACCTCATGAAAACACATAACTCCTACTCAAGGGAGAGAGAAATCTGCAGCCGTCGCTGCTCTCTGCTTTCACGCAGATCCTGTGCCCATGTTCCTGCCGAAAGCCAGCGCATAGCGTTGGGGGAAAAAGGAATTATTTGAGAGAAGCTGAAGGAGCAACAATGCAGAAGCAAGCTCTGATTTTAGCAAACAAAGCAAAGTCATGGCACTGAAAGATGACAACAGCCCTGGATGCCTAAATTAAGACATTGAAATGCATTTAATATTCATACACTCATCACAAACGCACAACGCAAATTCTCTAATATACAGTAAAGCAGTTTATTAGCAAATGTCTCATTGGATTAAATCTGCTCTTATTCTATTAGAGAACTTTCACACCACATTAAATTGCAAGACAACAGGATGTTTGCCAGCACAGAAACACAAAATTATTAACCCCTTTTCAGAAACACACATAGACATGACACTGACGTATCAGGCCAAGGAAGCTCTTAGGAATATGGCTCAAATGGAAGTGCAGGGCATTGAGACAACTCACCATTCTCCATCCATCAGCACAAGAACATGCCAAGACACTCACTTCTCCCAGCCAAGCAGTCAGAACCCACTGAAATCCATCAGTGATGCTCAACAGTGGGAGAGATATGGTTTCTCTATTAACTATTTATCAGCCTTGAACACACCAAACTAAACAGTTACGTCCTTCTCTACAGGGGTATGCTTGGGTTTGGGGTTTTTTTCTTCTTCTTTTACACTTGCTCACAACTTATTTTGGCCTGCCTCCTGGTAGCATGAGCTTTGATGAATGATGCACGGTCATCCGTCTTCCAGTGCTGCACTTTGATGATGAATTGAGTGCATTGGGAAAGCAGTGTGAGGAAAAGCAAAACTGATAGCCACAGGAAAGGGGAAAAAAAGGGAGAAAGAAGAAAAAAAAGAGGAAAAACCCAACCAATGTTGGGCAACAGCTACAGAGTTTAATGAGGTGAGACTGATGCACGCAAAAAATAGTAGCTGAACAAAGAAGTGAGACACCAAACAGCACAGAGGAGCAAATGCCAGGTTGTGGAATCACTAATCTAGAAACATTCACGGGAAGAATGCAAGCACCCATCATAAAAGACCATCTCTCATTTACTTTGTAAGTCCTCTGTAAGCACTTTCAGACCTCTAGAAAGCCTCCTCAATACCTTTTTCTTTTTCCATTTATTTCACTTTCCTCCATTGTACTAAACCATTTCCTAAACACCTCATCTCCTCATCAGAGATGGAATGTCCTCACACTGCTTTGTGCTCCTGGCTTCATCGCATAACTTGTATTTATCTACCCAAGTTGCATGTGAAGTTCAGCAGTGATGCAGAAGGGAAAACCTTATTCACCTCCTCACCTTTCCTCAGCACATAAATTCTCAGGACAGGATTCAAGCTGTATCTCTTGTGTTGTACTGGTCAGCTGGTGGAAGATGCCCTATTACATCTATCTACAGTCATATAATGCTCGCAAGTATTGGAGCAATACCTGGATGCAACACACACACACTGTGCCTTACTCATTTACTCCACCATGACCCTACTTTCGAAATAATTCCATTCACGGGGTTTGCTTCTTCAGCAGAACCTCCCTCTGACATCTAGAGGGCAAAAGGAAACATCTGGCACTGCTGATGAGCAGAATTATTTGCCAGGGGGCTTCTCAGCCCACGAGCAGCATTGACTACTCACTGCACAAGGGTTCCTGAGCAGAATTTGGTATCAGATGTAGGCATTCTTTACATAACACACAAAGCAAAGCACTATGCTACCTTCTGATTAAATGATGAGGTCCCATAATTAAGATGATTCTCAAGCACAGTTGCAAGATGAAGGTATGATTTATTTGCATAACTGAAATCATCTACATAAAGAGCTGATTTTCAGCAGTGCTTCTTTAGCTCAGATTTTCCAGTTAGGTTAGACAAGACACTGAGGTCAAAAGGATCTGTCCTAAACTGAAGTGATTTAAAGCAAAATCGATTTCCAGGACTGTCCATGACTACAGCATCCTTACTGGGGATTCTAACTCTGGACACTGCCACTGTTTCTATTACCTTTTGAATATATTACTGTCAGACTCCGGCTGCAGTCAGACACCACATCAGACAATGGCAGTCATGGCACAAGCCACCAAGATGATTTCATTTATGCCTCAGACCTGGAGGTCTGAGATCACCAACTGCTTCCCATGCTGACACAGCATCATCAGTGGGTAGGGTTGGAAGGGAGAGCTTAGTCAGATGTATGTCCCTGTCCAGCTGGTGAACAGACTGTAAGATAGTGAATTACCCAAATGCACCCACAACGCATTTGGCAGAGCTATAAACTGAAACCCATTATCCATCCTCCCACTCAAAGAATCTCTTCTGGATTGAGGGAAGCTCCTCTGCACATTAGCTCTGCTTTCCTCTTGCTCCATTTTCTAATTAACTTCTCTGGATGTCTAGGATGACTCTTGGTAAATCATTACTGTCAGGCATTCACAGAAACATTTCAAACCTTATCAGAGATAAGAAATCAAAACAACTATAAAAGAACTGCTCATGAAGAAGCACTCCCAGTTTATTGCAGCATAAATGTCCAACCTAGATTTAATTCCAGTGGCAGAAAGGGGAACATGTTTATAAACAACATCCCTGTTATTATGAACAATGTACCTTGTTCTCAGATTCCCCTGCTGAGGCAGTCCATCGTAGATAGATAATACATCAAAATCTTCCTCTAATGCAAAGGACTGGAAAACAAGCTGTATCCTGTTCTGCTCCTCAGCAGTGATTGTCCACGTGCAGTTTGCATAATTTGGATATCCATAGGGAAAGCCTGGACTCTGTATTGTCCCATTTGGGCCCTGCAAAACGTGACTGCAGTTCTGGGCTGGCAAGAGAAAAGACAAAAGTACAAGTCAGATGGTGTAGGACGCACGTTTAATACATTCATCACCAAACCACAAAATACAGGATTCTTTCCACTGAATTTCTTCTCCGTTCAGAGTCCCAGAGAACAGAAAAGGCAAGAATCTGAAGATGCATCTTTGTCCTCCCTGCAGGAACTTGGACCCCAGATACCCCATCCCATGGGCACTGCTCCCTCTAGCTGGAAACATAATGGGCTACTACCAGCTGGTTTACAGCCGCTGCTGACTGTAACTGGGAGACAGATGCTTGCTCAGACACCCTTGCGCTGCCCACCACAGACTCCAACACACTCTTAATCATACACTGTGCATTTAGGGATTCAAAACGCTCCAAGGGTGCCTGGCCACGCTGGGTGCCTCAAGCATGAGGTGCTCAGAGGCCACAAACCAGCAGAATGACAAGGCCAAAAGTGGACTCTCTTTTTCACCCTTAGCACACTTGAATAAGAGACAGAAGATCAGGTCCCAACTGCGTGGACAAAGAGACAGACAACCCTTCACCTTGAAAGACCAAAAACTGTAATGGACATAATACCTAACGAGGAACTGAGTCACCAAATGAGTAGCGTGTCTGGACAAGACAGCATGAAAACTGAACAGCAAAAGATCAGGAATTGAAGTTGTCCTGACTCCGGAATGAGCACGATACAGTCAAAAGCTTGAACAAACCAACCAGTCTTGAATAGGTCTTTGGACTAAAAGAACAAAGAAAACACAACATATCTTTGCAAGTGCTTGGTTTTCTCTAAGCTAGTTCCTCACCAGCCTCAACACAGCACTTTCTGCACCCAGTACTGCTAAAGGAGCTGCTGTAGAGCTACATCTTCTGAGAAGAAAAGCCCAGTCCCGTACCCACCAGCTAAACACTTAACACCTCCCTCAAATCTCTTTTCCTTCCCCCAAGCAGTACTTGTGAACACTCCATCCCAGAGATAAAGATCAACTGCCATCATGTACAATTCCGGGTATATGAGATTTTCTTCTCTCTGGGGAAACAGGTACATAAATGTTTTGGGGAACAGCCTAAATGACAAGTTCTCCTTAGTGTTCTCCTCTCGCTTCACTGCTGCTTTACCTGGATGTCTTTAGAGGCACAAAAACCCCACTCTAAACATATGGGTGTGAAAATCCCACTGGTTTTAACGGAGTATATCCTCCACACCAAAGCCGAATTCCAGACTGTTTGCAAACTGCTGTGAGCAGAATTTCACCTTTACCCTGTGGCCAGAGCTGCTGATCACTGCTGCCTGCATGTGCTCTGGCTTTCATACTGATGCTGGATTGTTTACCCCTGTTTATGGAGGTAACTGAGGCTTTCGAGTTGAAACGAATTAGAAGTTACTACTTTGATTTCTCATTGCTTCTGCACAAAGGCAGCGATGGCATTTGCACTGCTGAGTACCCACCAGCTCCAGGTAGAGAACAGCAGCACAGTGCTCATTACAGCCAATCATAATTACATTGACCTACTTTGGTGTAAAAATGCTTAGTGGAACTTCTCTCTGCAAGATAAAGTTCACAGCTTTATGACTCTAAAATGGCCAATCCCATTTACTACCCAGGGCGTCTCTCTGTATCCTGTTTATTGTACCAATGAGAGTTAGGCCAGCCCCATAATCCAGCAGGGATTCCAACTGAGCTGGGCAGGGATGTCGTACCAAGGGCAGACTAACACACTTTGCATTCCCACAGCACCTGGCATCTGCCCCTCTCAGCACATTCCATCAATTCAGAAGACAAACCCGAGTGAGATCTACCTCCCTCCTCCTCTTCAGCTCCACTTATTTATGGAGTTCACTGAGAAGGATGTATTAGCTCCGTGCCAGAAAGCTGCACAGGACTGGGAATATTACTGTTATCAGAGTGGTAAAATTAGGCCTAGTTTGGCTTAATAACTTGGAGACTGCCAAAGACCCATAGGCTTCAGTTCTCTAAAATTCAATCAAATCCTCTTTTCTTCAACCAGACAGGCACTCAATAGGCAATGTGGGGATATTGAATCTGTCTCCACTGCACATTTTTTAATCATAAGTAAATGTCATCAGAACAATTTAAGAAAATTGGGAAATTAAAGAGGCTGTATCTCTCCATTTCCTGATGGTATAAAAGCTACTGGTGCTGCATGAAGTTCAGAACATAAATTCAAGGTCAGAAATGCCATGTTCCAAACACTTCCAAGGTCATGTGAATGGCAGAAAGCTTTAGGATCAATAGAAATCCACCCCATCCTCGCAAAATTAGTGAGCAAAACAGAGAACGAGGAAGGCCACCAAGATGAACATCATTTACACCTGGCTGGAGAAAAACTAATAACCAGTAGAACACAGGACACTGCGTTATGACATATCAAATCCATCTACTGAAACATTTGCGTGCTGATGACTGGGATCGAGACGTGCTTTGGACACAACTAACAGAGAACTGCTCATTGCAAACAGAAATTAGTTTTTCAGAAGCTGGCAAACGGGAAGGCAAAACATTGTTCATCAGCTGTGACAGCAGCAGCTTCTTTTATACTGGACACTGCTGGGAAGGCAGCAAGCACGGGACAGAAATCCAGGGAGCCCAGCAGAATTCAGGCTTCCTGTAATTTGCGGTCAGGTTCGAGTTACTTCAGCTCGGGCTTGACTGACAAAACTTCATCTAAAATGTGAAGTAGATGACATGGAAATGCTCCGTTTCTCCTCTGAAGACTTGCAAAACCAATTCGCTTTATCCCTTTGCCCCAAGAGCATAAGTAGGAAGCGATGAAGGGACAATACCAGTGCCTGCGCTATGAAATTCCAGGTCGGTTCATATGTAGGGACAGCATTCCTCCAAAATCCCTGCTGCACTCTCTCCAACCCAGTCAGACATGAGGCACCTCCTGACACCTTACTCGAGTAACAGGAACACAGCGCATCCCACGTGGATCGAGCACCCGCCTGCCTTGCCCTTCATCCCAGCCCTGCTGGGGTCATGCCGGGTGACCACGAGGAATGGCAGCAATGGCAGGACAAGCTGCACCCAGGAGCCACCTTCCTTCCCCCTCGGCAGCTGAACCACCAGCCCTGGCAGCAGAGGAAGGGCTGCACTTCCCCCTCTCTGTTTGCCGCTCCTCATTCAGGAGCTACAACAGTGAGTAACAAAGGTAAATACACAAAGCTGAGGGCTCAGATGGCATTCCCCAGAAGGCTGAATAAGGCACTGTAAATATTTATGTGGTTATTCCAGCTTCTAATGCTATTATTCATGGACTCTTACTTTCTGCAGGTGTAACACCAACGTGAAACTCATCAGTGGATATGCATTTGTGGGCACGTGTCCTGGTTTGCGATGGAGATGACCAGCCGGAGACTGGAGTGAATCCTAACTTGTACTCTGCCAACGCAACCTGCTATTTTCAATTCTGGAAAGTGGTTTATTGTGCGAGTATATCTTTTTAATGAATGCATCAGTGTAATTTTATTGCAGCAGCACTTAAAGTTTCCAGACAAGGACAAAAGCATTATCATACTTGGCACTGCTCAGTGGACAGAGCCTTTCTCCAAAGGGATCACAGTCTAAGGGAGAAGAAAACACAACCTAAGGAAACCCACGTTTGTGGCTGTGGGGCTTTGCAGAAAGGCATCTTTGTCCAGGGAACAACCATTTCCTCAATGAGAGAACTTAAAAGTCAGCTTCAGCGGTCTCCCCTCACAAGACTTGTTCAGCGGGATATCTGCTGGAGCAATGCAAACAGACTGATCACCTTCACTTCTGGCTCCTACGCACAAGGAATGTGATGAAATATTTACTTTGCAATATGCTCACAGAAGAACTGCATTTCTAACAGAAATAAGGGCTGCCTGTGGCATTTTCTAATACACAACTAATCCACACGCCACACAACTTAACATGACCGGACACTTAAGCAAGAAAACAAATACCAGCTGAGCAGAGCTCTGGCTGCCTCTTGCTTCAGCGGGGAAGCTGCAAACCCTCAAGCGTCACCCCGGGTAAGGATCAGCCTCTTGCCATGAGGAGGGCAGGAAGAATGTCCTTGTACTGCAAAACCGAGACTCCCTCTCACAGTACAAGCTACATGACTGGAGACAGGAGCTGGTGGGAGGCTTATTTACACTGTGTGTCTGAAATTGCTCAGACACACAAGCATGGGACTGTGCTGGCGACCGTTGCTGCAGCTTTGGAGTGCCTCATGCCCAACACAGTGGGCCAGGGAGCAGAACCCATTCATCCCACTATGACTACAGCAGGGGGAACACTAACTGGTTCTCACATCTTTGCGGCCTCACGACTGGTGGTCACTGCACATTGATCAAACCAGCAGAAAGAGGAGACTCCTCACGGAAGAGGAGACTCAATCATTCAAGCACGTTCACAGCAACAGGATTTTGTTACTTCCACCAAGTAAGCACCACTTACAGACAGGAACAAGCTCCTTTGGCTGCTGAATCCATCAAGCCCCTGGCTGGGACTGGGTTTCATTCCTTCGCATAGAATTCCAGCAGCTCCACACATTCAGATCAACTCCTACATTCAAATTCTGTCACTACAAATCTTCACCAAGTTGTCAGAAGCTAAATAACAAAGGCTTTGTCTGACATTACAAGTGCAAAGAAAATAGGTACAAAACATTATCTTCCATCTACTTCCAATTCCTTCAACTTACCAGGCCAGATGCACAGTGGTGCAAGATTTGAACTACGCTGACTTACACCATATGAATATCTAAGGAAGCAATACTTCAGAGAGAGGAAAACAGAATTTACTTCTGAAGTGCCTCCTAAAATATAGGTTGATGCACTTTGTTTCTCAGCAGAAATCTAATTTAGCAAACACTGATGTATGGTCACTGCACAATTCAAAAGGAACATATCGAATCACGTACAGCTCTCACCAGCATCATCTGTTGGTGATACATGGCTGCCTTCTCCTTAATGCAGCAGCTTTTGGTATTGTTATTTTCTTTAGTTATTGTTACTTAGGCACAAATGTTTCTATTTTGTGTTGTTCCAGCCCATTCAATGAAATAGACGAACATAAGTCTTTCCCCAAGAAAACTGAAATCCATACCCTGCAGATGACACACAGACACGTTCCCCATCCTGGCCTAAAATCCCAGGGACAAACCCTGCTCACACAGCAGCAATTTCTCAATCTTTTCTATTTACGGTACCGTCCAGAGCCATTCACCTTCACTGCACAAAGTCCTTCAAACCAAGGCACTAGATCCCAACACAAACAGCACTCGGAAGCTGACACAGGTTTCCAGCATCCCCCAAGAGCTCATGTGAACTTCTTCACACAGGTCTTTTCACAGCCTTCTCCTCCAGAGGAAGACACTAAAGCCTCACCCTAGACTGACCAGTTCATCTTTAAGAACTCCAATTCTTTTCTACGTTGTTTGATCTGCCACCTAAACAGAAGTGCTCCTCTTCCAAATGTTTATTTCCCGATTCATTTATTGGCAACTAATTACGCCTGCTTCCATAGGAGCATCATTAGAGACAGCCACAAAGAACAGAGTAGTTCACCCACACCCCAGCTCTGACTCTCTTGCTCACACAATTAAAGTGAACAAACAGGGAAAGTATCTTCACACTTCATAAATCTAAGCCTTGTTTCCCCACATATTCCCCTTGTCACAGTTCTAGCTTCACCTGTAGTCCTACATCAAAGCCTTCTGGGTAATAAATAATGCAGAGACATCCCATTAACTAACTTTTAATCAAAAATGAGTGGGTCCAAGAACCTCATCAAGGGGATGATTTACTTCACAAGAAAAAGCCAGTGCCTTTTTCTCTCTGAACACATGGAGTGACAAACCAAAGGCGGCAAGGGCAAAGAACATGCAGTTTATGAGTCCAGCCCATGCCACCACTGCCAAGTCCAGAAAGAATGAGAACATTCACCTCACATCAGAAGCAGTATGGGA
>NW_009916884.1:1295-19151 GCF_000696875.1 Nestor notabilis | reverse complement strand
TTGTCAGCAGGATGGCACAGCAAATCAAACATATAATTCCTGAAACCTTCAACTTCATCACTGGAGAGAGACTTTACTTCCCTTCTATTCCAAGAGTCTTCCGCTCCCCTCTGTCATCGCTTTGTCCCTTTTAGTGCTGCCCAAGGTTTTAGTCTGTTATCGCAGAGGTATCTTACACTTAGGCATTGCTCCAACGTCAGCAAAATAATTCAGTTTGAAGGGCTTCCCAAGCAGAGAACAGAGAAGATGATGGTGAAGACACTGTAAGAACATACTTAGTTTTCCCCACATGTGCCCTCCCTTGCTCTCCCAAACAAAAACAGTCTTGAAAAAACATCCCTGTTCTCTCTCCACATTTGGGACGTCCGGTCACACTGCTGCCCCTGCAGGGCCCCAGGAGGAGCTCCAACAAGCCACCTCACAGCTGGAAACTGGAAATACTTGCACAGAAATGGGAAGTCAAGCCTGGAACTTCCAGCTCTTGCTGCCACATCCTCATGCCTTGTCACACTGTTCTGCGGCCATGTAGCATTTCCAACATTCCTTCAAAATGACACATATTTTGGATTAGGAAAAAGCTGAACAAAGGCATCGTAGCTCTCAATTTCCTTAATGCCTGGCCCAGATTCATCCTGTTATTACTTCAGACCACGGCACTTTCTCCTGCCTACACTGGACTCAAAGAACAGTCAGCTCTCCCCAGGCATCTCCTCCCAAGACAGGTGATTTTCAGCCCACAGCTCATAATGACTGTGGGCATCTGTGGAAGGCAAGGAAGGAAAACAGCCTCATGTCTGTTCTTTTAAGCTCTCTGGAAGCGCAATAAGCACCTACAGAGAAATAAAGGCACCTAACACAGGAAATGTTGAGGTTGACAATGGTGGAAAAGCACCGTTATAGAATAAATGAATCCAACCTGTTCAGTGCTTCCTTGTTTGATGAAGTTTCTGAACCCCCAAGTGAGGCTCTGGGCTCTCTCCAGCTCTTCTGTAGCTGCCCTGAAGTGTGAAGCCAAGAACTGGAAAGTGCTGCAGCTAAACCCAATCCCCAGGTGAACATGGCCTCATGGCACATGGTTGGGATGCCAACTGCCATCCCACCAGTCCACTGCCTCCTCCACACCAAGCTAACCTCCTTCAAAGAAGTCTTTTCTTCTTTATTATACTTTGGGTTTGTACTCCATGATTGAGCCTAGAAAGGTCACAGGCGTTCTGACATGCCGCAGAGGAAAAAGGAAACATCCCATTTCAGGTAACATCAAAACCGTTGCAGGACAAAACTTGAAGTCACAAGAACATGACAGTGCACATATGTCCTGTCGTACAGCTGCACTGCTGTCCCCTGACATGCTGAGAGGCCACAGACTTCAGCTGCTGGAGAGTAATGCCTCATCTGGTTAAGCTAGAAATTGCCTAAGTGAGCACACTGGTCACAACAAGCTGCCAGATCTTCCCTCGAGGCTGAAGTCCTCTGTTCTTCACAGCATGGCATGCTGACCTGACACAGGCTGTGTCCTGCCAGCCTGCTTCAGCCCTACCCTGGAATGACCTGGAAACAAAAGGGACTCGAGTCTTCAAGACCCCCATCAGATTTATTATTCTTTTTAATTAAAAGATTGCTATCAATCTTCTTAATCTTCTTACAGATCAAAGCCACGCTACCTGTTGTGTGGCTGTAAGAACTCGAGCTGTTCTGCAGCGAGTACCGGGACACGTACCCTGTCGGGTTATCAAACAGACATCACGGCGTCGTGCTGGCTTTCCCCAGGTGCCTCCTGTATCTTTCTCAATCACTCCTGCAGATTTATATACCACTTTACCATCTGTAAAGCTTACAATCCAAACAGAATGAAAGCAAGCTAGAAAACAGGACAAGTATTTAGGAGTAAAGGTATGCACATGGTGAGGGGAAGGGAGATGGATTCCTTCCAGGTTTACTGTTAGAAAGGGAGGCAGGAGGGCTGAAGGACTAAGAATAGAAGATACTAAAAAATCACTTTGGAGTTGTGCAATAGGCATCTGGAAACCCCTGGTAACACATTCTTTTTCCCATAAGTAGTACCAGAGTAAATATTAATATAACCTGTGATCATCAAGACACGTTAATGAATATATATTTTCCTGTTTACAGCAGTGATCTTAAAAAATACTGCCTTTTATTTGCCCTGACTCAGATTAGGTACTTGGAGAGACACGGGCCTCACACACCACCTGGTCCACATCCAGTGGACAGCAACAGATGAAACGTTACAAAACATTTCAAGCACACACAAAGAAAACGTTGCTTGGCCAATACCGAGGAGGAATTCGATGACTACATTACTAGCTGCTCCCAGCACAAATGCCTCGGTACCTTTTCACCACGTCTCACTCTTCACCGTCCTCCGTGAAACCCCCAGTGACAAAGGCCACACTGATCCCTTCATCTGGAAGGCTCCCAAAAGATGCCCGTTGAGCAGAGTGAAATGGACTCTGCCTGCTCCGGCTGCATCACAAAAGGAGAGGTTGTTTCCACGCTCTTCTGACCTACAGAGAGCGGGTTTAGCCAAGTGAGGGGAGTTTGTTGATGCAAGGAACATACACAGAGAGAAAGAAACCCCTGAACCTTTTAACAGGGAACAAAGCACAGGAATCCTGTCAGCGAGGCCAAACACCCCCCTGCTCACCCTGCTTTAAGCCGAGTTGAGCTTTATCAGCATAAAGATTTGCCATGTCGGTATCTCTTTGTACTTGCTTCAAACCAGAGCAGAGGACTTGAGAGTAAGATTCCTCATGTAAGCTGAAGATCTGTGTTTCTTCCCACTCTATCCCATACAATAAACATCACATAAACCCAAAGGCTGGCTTGTACGGCCACATGAATGAAGCATTTGCAGTCAGCATTGAACACAAACACAACCGGGTACTTCTCACACCTCCAGGCTGTGCTTCCTCTGCAAGAAGGTGGTGATACTCCTCTCTAGTCCTTTGGGGAACCAGCCTGTTTTTCGCTTCCTCAGATCTGAAAAAGAAGCACCTGGGAAAGGAGCTGTGCTATTGCTGAGCTCCACTTACAAGTCTTCACGTAGCCATTCACAGGGAACCCAGGGGGATCTGGAGCATATGTGGAGCCAGACTAAAGAGCCTCCTCTCCTGTAACTCACATGAGGCTCCTGCAATCAAAATGCCACAGAATCAACCAGCAAACAGTACCCAGACATACACCCAGAGCTGCTGCTGAGCCCGCCATGGGGCACATCTAAGCCTGGCCGGGGCACCCAGAGCCCCATCCTGAGCACGCCGCAGTGCTGACACGGCTGGCCCTGGTGGCATTCCAGCTCCCCCTCCAGAGCACCGTGCACTCAGCGCCGGAGGAAACGCTCGCACACTTTACTGCTCTACACAGCAAACACGCCTGCTGACTGCAAATCCACCCCAGAGACAAGCAGGGCTACACAAGATCCTTCACTCTTCTGTCTCTCCATCAGCATCCTTCAGCACAAACTGACCACCCCATCTCACATGAGCATGAACAGCCTGGTGACTTGCTTCAGAGGTGACAAGAGGGGAAAACGCCACTTTGTCAGATAGCAGGCAGGAGTCCGGCACTAACAATGCCCTCAGAGCCACCAGCAAGGGAGAGGCTCTTTCATCTGTGCAGTGTGTATACAACATACATACCCAGACTTGATCAGGATTCACACTTCTGCTACAGAGCCCAACATCCATTGTTGCAAGCTCTAGTTTGTGTCTTGCCTGGGTTCAGCATGAAGCACACTCTCAGAGCTGCTTCTAAGAGCAGCAGATCCACCTCCTAGAGCAGATGTTACCTATTTTAAGTCTTGCCCCTCTGTTAATGCAGGAGCGTGTTACACACAGCAGCTTCAGATGCACTGTGGTGGTGCACTGGCTGTGTCACAGGACCTGTTCACATGTATGCAGTTCACCCCACCCCAAGTGCAAGGCAACGTGCCTTGGCTGAAAGACCATTAAGAAAGGTTTCCAAACACACCAACCGAAGGTTTAGCTACCAGGCAGCTCTAGCTGGTCTGATTCCTGCAGAGGGGCAGCAGAAAGCTGTCCGGAGGCGTTCAAGAAAGCCTGAAGGGTCAGGAAATTCTGACCAAGGCTTTGGAAGCCTCCTGAAAAGAGGCTCCAGCATCTCTCATCACAAATTACCATTCTGACCGGCTCCCGGCAGCCAGCGGCTCGGTCCCGCTGCCTGGCGTTGCTAGGGACAGTTGCTAGGCACAGGCACACATGCACCAGCTCAAGCGCGGCTTAATGCAGGGCAGCCTTGGCAGAAACAGAAAGGGGAGGGAACCCCCCTGGTTTTACATATACAGACATGTCTTTGAGTGCTGAACAACTAGGTAATAGTTTGGCAATATTGCAGACAAACTAGCTTGCTGCTCCCTGGCTTCACTAGGAGCCACCATTCAATCTCTCCCTTCCCTTCACAACATTCATGCCTTTGGCACGCAGCAACACCAATTGTTTGGGAGTTTAGCTGAATACCAGGCACTGCAGGAAGCCAAGAGCAGCAGGAGACAAGGGGAAAGAGAAACGACATCCCCACAAGCAAGCAGGAGTGGCTGTTCTTGGCCATGAGCCTTGCACAGTTTGGATATGAATTTTGGCCTAGGGCTTCTTCACAACAGTAATGATTTAAGCAAAGTCAGAGGCTGCAGGTGTTTCCACGTATCTGCAGCAGGACATGGGATGGGGCCTCCTCTCTCCAGCACTAGACACAGGATAGGGGAAGCTCTCATCCATCTGCTTGGCGTCAAGTATTTGATCTAGATGACACAGGCACCTCCAGGACTGCAAGTGTGGGATGCTTTTAAACAGCAGTAACTGAAAACCTGCAATCGCCCACAGATGAGGCTTCCAACTAGCCATGGTGTGACCTTCACACCCCAGACAAGCCTGAACACAGCTGTGCTAATGCTTGCAACAGTCCCACCCCTCCCAGCAGCCACTCTACAGCCCAAAGAACAATAATTACCTGCAGAAGTTCACAGCTGCATTAATTCCCGATTAAACCGGAACCTTGGGCAGACCATGCATTACTTGAAATCATCTGCTCAGCTCGGAGAAGTAACAGTTATCCCAATGCTCAGCCAGAACAGCCTCTTCTCAAGGGATGTAATTTTCTCCCTTCAAAACTTTCTCTTTCAGAATTGTCTCTTAATCAATTTTGACTGCTCCCCGAGCACCACGGCTCCTCGACACAGCCATTGTCAGCATAATAATAATACCAAGCACTTATATAGCTATTTCCAGCTTCAAAGCACTTCACAAGCATTAACCAATTAATGCATGGCCTTCCCGAGCTGTCTCCAGTGTGAGGAACAGCCTCACTGCCTCTCCCTGCCACTTCCCTTCATGGCTTTTCAATTGCCCCAATATCCTTTCATCTAATCCCACCATCAGTCTCCTTTCAAGTGCTTATGTTTCACATTTCAAAGCGAGCCAGAGAAGTGCTGCCCCCTGCTCCAGTAACAGAATGGTTTGCAGCACCACGCAAGCTTGCGCACTTCTTATTCGACACCAAGCCTGATACAGGATGGTTTGGCACATGGTTAAGACGGAGCTTGGGGGGCCCCGATGTGACCCTGGCCTCATGGCAAGGTATCAATGAGATCAGGTAACTCCTTTGTGCAAGACTTCACAAAACCAAGATGAGTTCGCCCAAGGACCACAAGTCCCTTTTCAACAGGAATTAAAGTGGACCAGGTTTACAAACATCTTTTTACAACCAAAGAATTGCAGACAGATGCTCTGTAGCCTTTACAAATGCACCCGAGTTTTGCAGCTAATATACCCTCTTATAAAAGCCCACTGGGCACCTATACACTTACTTAGGCATCTAAACATCCCTGCAAATCTTGCCCTGGGAGCTCAAGACTCAATGAAAATGTTCAGCATGATTCAAAGGCTTCTGAAAATTTCACTCGTATTTTCCCTCTGCATCTGTAAAATGAACACAGGGAAGATTTAGTTTTTCCTCAACTCCAGTCCCACCATCTATGCACATGGCACAGGGGTTTCTGCTGTGCCTGCAATTCCCGAGATGGGAATTCTGTGACTCTCAGATTTTACCCATGTCCCACAGGCCCGGTGCTTCACCCAGCAGTTAACACACAACCGAGGACTCAGAGAAGGGAAGTTTGTTTGATCACAAACTCGCGCACAAACCTCTGCAAACAGACTCCACTCACAAGCAGCATTTTCACTCACTCTCATTTTTAAGGTGCTAATTATTAACTCCAAACCAAACTTCTCAATTTGTATCTCAATTATTTTCCAGTAGGAGAATATTTGCATTTAAATGGCTTATCTGTTGTGCTCAAACAAACTCATTTTCATCTCAGGTGTTAGGACTCCTTTATCTCAAAAAAGGTAAGAAAGGTGAAACAAGGTTCAAGGTGAAATCCAGCCCACAAATCACACTGAAGGCCTCACTGAAAGACTTCCTCCTGATAGATTTTCATCATTAGTCTTTATTCCGCCTGTTACCAAATCCATGCTATGATGAAAAGACTTAAAAGTAGCTGCAATTTCATTTGCCATTAGTTATGAAGCTGTGTCCCCATCTATAAAGTTCAATGCTCCCTCAAGGCCACAGAGGATGGAACTTGCTCCAAGAGATATCTCTGACCCAGCTACAAATCTCGTCTCATAATAACTAAGCAGACCTCAATCCTTGAAACTCTCACAATCTTAAACAATTTCATCATTACACTGATGGAGAACTGACAGTTTAAAGAGAGTAACACAGTGGATATAGAAACAAGTCTGTCCTAAGCTCAGAGGGAGTTGCAAGTATTTTTTTCCCTCCCCATCATGTTTCAGTTTCTAGCTTGTATCTTTAAACATCAGTAGATAAAGCTGGGTATATTTTCATGCACTTATAACTATATGGAAAGCACAGAAGTTACACAAGTCTAGTATATGTACTTCTGGGAGCTGCAGTGAAGCCACAGTGCTGTTTTAGCACGTTAGGCTCAGAACAGAAAGGAGACAGAGAAGTCCTATAGATGATGACACAGAAAAACTGACTTCTAATATTCAGCTAATTCCATAAGCAGCAAAGTAGCTGTCACTAGTGTCCAGAATCTCATATCTTCAGATATTAAAAAAAAACAGAAGAATCCTGAGTAAGCAGAGACTGCACTTATTAAAAGCTTTTCACTTCTCCCACAATTCTCATCCCCCCCAGTCTCTGAAGAGAAAGGTTCTGTACATTTTACAAGTGCTTCGAGATCTTCCACCAAAACACTCTGCCAGGCATTTGTGTTACAACAGCTTGCACTTGTATTATCATATTTGAATTACAAAAAGAGGCAAACAGAAGGCAATTTCTCCAGGGAATTTTTGTTGGGATATAAATCCAATTTTTACTTGATTCCGTTAGCAGCACTTTCCCATTCACTTCCTTTAAGTGCTGCTGCACTTGATATTTATTACCTAATGCCTACTTGTCACCTTGAGCAATCAATGGAAGTCACAAGTTGACAGTACAGAGGAAAGTTAATTCAGTTCACCCAATGGGACAATAAATAGCTACAAAAGATTTTGAATGGATTATCTGTAGAAAAAGGGAAACATTTCAATTACATTGAAAGTTTCGGTCCCTTTACACATGAATTCCACGTGTACAACAGCTGAAACTCTCAGCTCTGTTCTAAGGACACCTGCCCCTCTGTCCAAACACAAGCTTGGCAACTGCTGGATGCTCTGACTCTGCACCAGACTGACTGACCCACGTTAGGACAACTTGCACACTAGGTACCGACCTGCCACCAGCTCCAGTGGCTGAAGCTGCTCATATGCAAAGTCCAACTCAGTTCCATACTTCAGCATCCCGTGAACTCCACCTGTGTACAACTAACAAGGAAACCAAGAACTTATTTCCATTACCGTTATGTCATACTACTTTAATTTTCTTTCACCTCCTCCATTTAAAACCTCATTTTCACTCAGACATATTCTACTTAATCTTAGCTTTCAAACCCAAAAGCAGATCAATAGCTTTCTTTTTCAATCTACATAGCTCTCAGTCAAAGACTTAACAAGGGGTGAATGGAATCGACCTGTAGGTTCAAACTAGGTATTTCTTGTCTTATTTGCCAACTGCACTCATGGTAAAAAGGGGGAAACTCCCCGTAACAGCCCTCAGCGTTAGATTCCTGGGCAAAAAGGGTCATAATTTGTTCTCTAATTTAAGACTGTCACAGCACTTAGTAGGAACAAATGACAGACCCTCCCATAAAGCGTTTTCTGGAGCACTTCAAATCCAATACAGCTGCTTTACCATCCTTTGAAGAGCTGCATGATTTGCACAACACTCTTTGATCATTCCAGGGCTGCTGCCTTTGGAGGTTGAGAGTTAAACCCAACGTTAGAAATGAAGCCCCAAGTCTTTATTTAGGGACAAACTCCCTACCCTTCCAGTGCTTATTATTTCAGCAGGTGGACATTATCTTAATATTAACAGACTGAGTCCTTCTCCAAGTGGTGCTTAACTTTAATGAAAACATCCCAGGATGGTCGCTGACAGATGTCCAGTGTCCACAGTCAGTGCCTACCCTTTCCCTAATGGAGACAAAACAACAATAGAGGGATATAAACAATATGCTGCATGATGCAAGTAGCATCTTTAAAAATGGCACTGACTTTGGGAAGCATGGGGCTTCATTATCCTTCTGAAGAGTTCCTTTCTAGGAAATATATTTTTCTTGATACTATAATTTGGTGCATCAAATGGGAACAGAACATCGAATTGTGCCTTTGTTACAGAAAAAATGAGCCTCCATTTTCTGTACCTCCAGCTTGGCTTTAACTGCTCACCAGTGGCAGAGCAAGCCTCAGTTTAACAAAGGCCTAGATCCTCCTTTGCCCTGCAGCAATGAGGGTTGGGACTGGGTGACCTTTAAGGTCCCTTCCAACCCAAGAAAGTCTATGGCTCTGTAATTCTATCATTTTCCACTCTATAGACAAGAAGCTGAAGCTCGCACAATTTAAGTGCTTCAAAGCCAAAGTGTGTAGCAGGTTAAAATCTGAAGTTCCAGACAGTCCTTTCTGCCCATACCCTGCTTTTACTGAAGACCAGTATCCAATTCCCTGATGCTTCCAGCAAATTCTTAGCCTGCTACAAGCCTCCCACCCTCACCTCTTGGAAGCTGGGCTGCAGTCGTTTGATAAAAGGCACAAATGTGGCTATAAAGATAGAAGAAGCGTACCAGGGATACAGAATTGCAGAAGGAGCCGAGCACATCCTTGCTGGAACAGAAACTGCATTTGATTATATTTGACTTTGATTTTTTTGCCATGAATACTTCTTGAAGTTCAGTAGCAGACAGACAGCTTCCACCCCAATGTCACTCACAATTAATCCCAAAGTGTACATTAAATGGTTGAATTCACTCCAAGCAATCAAGGGAGAGAACCAAGAGCATAAAACTCGTGCAGCTAATCAACCTAGAGCAATTTGTATCTGCTGAAAGCTCCTCACAAACATCCGAGATCTCTCTGCAGAATAAATCTGTGAACTGTTGTAGGGTTTTGCAAGTTCTCCTTAGCCCCATTGTACAGATGGGGAAGTGAAAGGGAATGACTAAGGCTCACCCCCTCAAGGATTTGTAAGTGCCAACAAGCCATGGAAAACAGCAAGAACTGGGCTTTAACGACTCCTGCAAGTCAAGAGAGGGCGTGCAAACAACAAGAGCGCACTGAACCGGAAAATCCCCAGTTGTGGCTAATTCTCTGGCCGTGATTAACTCATCTTTCTCGTTTATTTTAGTGCTTCCCACACCTTCTAACGCAACTGGCTCCGGGCACTGACGGCACCAGGATTACCAGGCTGTGACCCGCGTTTGGTGAAACATCCTGATGACGACTGGGAAGCAGCTAAGAAATGTAGGTGGCACTAAGGCAGGTGGATGACACTCAAATAAAGCCATTTCATTAGGCCACAACACACTTAACATTCTGGAGCACTAATGCAAGCCAGAGGCCAGAAGAACCCATCTTCTTCCTCTTCTGTTTTAAAGTTTTCTGGATAAAGACACCTTTATTTGATATTCATTGTTGTTTCATCTGCCTGGAAATGGGAACTCCAGGCACTTTGATAAATGGATCGAGAAACTGGTCTGTTTCAGTGTAACTACTGTAAAACACCTTCACATCCACCAGCACAGATACACCCCAGAGCTCATCTGCACGGTGAAAAGCATCTCAAAAACCTCCCTGTCAGAAGCACCAGCGCTGCTGCTGAGCAGGCAGCCACACACAGGAGTCACACCACTGAGCCTGCTCCACAGCCAACCTGCTGCATCACCTTGGCTGAGCCGTGCTGCATCTGGCTCTGCCTCCCACCTTCCCTGTGCTTGCAGAAGCTGCTTCTGCCCAGTGCCTCCTCTTAGGGGGCTAATAACAAAGCACGAGCAGCAAAGCCTCCTTTAGATGGAGGGGAGGAAAGAACCTTGCCAGCAGGGTACAGAACAGTTAGGGGTGGAAGGGACCTTAAAGATCGCTTTTATAGGATGCTCTTCATTTCCTTCTGGTTACCGCTGTCACCAAGAATTGAAGCCCACGTGCCAGTGAAGGTTGAGGTACCAGGCTTTGGCAGAACTTGGGGAAGCCCCAGCCTAGGAGTCCGGCACAGCAGCATCCTTGTCAAGGCCAGTCTTACGCACGGACAAGCAGAAAGCTGTTTCCTGGTGACACTGGTTGCCTTTCTCATGTACTGCTCCTGGACAAGCCTGGCTGCAGAAGCAGACTGCCAGCAGTGCAGGCAGGAAGCCCCTCTGTGCTATGGTATCCACCTATCTTCACAGTCCTGCAGCACTCAAGAATTATGTCCATCACTGATAGTGAAGACTGGACACCCCTACGGACAAGGGCTGCCTCCAGCTGTATGTTTACACCACACTAAGCACATAGGAATGACTGCTCACGCATTACCATACTGTAAGCTCCCCCTTCCTTCAACTGCCTAAACACTCATTTCCTCCAACCCCAGGTCATCAGTTCATTTTCAAGCAGATTTTTGCAGTCAATAATGGCAAGGATTTATTTAATTACTCTCCTATCACACATCTCCCTGGCAACCACAGCTGCTCCAGGCCTCAAGATCCTTCTCCTCTTCCAGTGAAGGCACAGACCATCAGATCTCCCTGCTCCATGATTATCCTGACCTCTAGGAAGTCGCCAGAGGCAGCAGGACTCTGACACAGCCTCTACTTCTCTTTCCATCCAGCAGACAACAGTGGGGTGCACCCAAAACCAGGCAGTTAGTTTATGACTGCAGTGGGGATGTCTGTATCTGGTAAGGACAGCAAATCCCTGCAACCACTACTGCAAGGGGCTGAGTCGGGAAGGCACCCACCCTGGGAAGAAGGGATGAACACTACACTGTTCATTGCAAAGCCACATTGAAGGGGGTGGGGGGAATCCCAAAAGCCTCTTTTCCACTTTCATGCAAGGGAGACATAAAGTATTACATCCACGCTCCCTGCAGCACACGTCTCCATTCTGGCTGCCTGTGTCCACGGCAGCAGCAAAGGGACTGAAACAGAGTTAATTTGATTTCTTTAATCAATGGGATTTTCCCAATTACACATTAACCACTATCACATCAGCCTGCCACTGCATAGCATGGCAAAAGCACATCTATTTTACAGATTACTGCACTGCATCATGTTTACTGCAAGCGAAGTACATTGATTTCCATAATTGCACTGTACTTCACTCCCCCAGAAACTGTGTAAACACACAAACTGTGGGTGCTACTATCACTTTCTTGAATCTCTGTGTGCCATACAAGTGCCTACTCCTCAAAGCAGGCACTCACCCCTGCAGGAGGCCTCAGAAACACCCTGATCTTTGCATTGAAATTACCTCACAACAAGTAGCTTCGCACTCCTTTGTGGAGAATTAAGCAACAAAACAGGAAAAGGACCCTGTGCTCAAGCCTGGACTCACATCTTTGTTGCTCTGCCACCACTTCCCAGTGCCCTTGTGCAAGTCACTCAGTGTGTAAAGCAAGGTGCTTCCCACGGGAGAGGTGGCTCCCGGGGCTGCCCCCGGCACTCAGAGGGTGGCTCAGGCTGTGCAGGGCACAGGTTCCTCCATCCCTCTGTACTCGTGAGCTCAGAGCAGGAGTCGGCACATCATGTCACGCTCCTGTCAAAGCACCACGACAGAAGAGGACTCCCACATGGCTCCTGTAGCAGGTACTGAGCAGGCAACAGCAGGATTCTCCCTGCCACCTCCACAGCCCCCTCAATACTCTGGATTTACCACTGACTTGGGTTACGTGAGTGCTTTATTAGGAAAGCCCATTAATTTGATGTTTGCCTCTACTCTAAAAGAGGTTTCCAAAGGTATTGAATGGCATCATACAAGCCCCACTGGCTGGACTTAGACACTGTAATATCCAAGTGACAAGTACTAAGTGCACATGCCGGAGTTCTCAATAAATCTATTTAAGGGGAACATTTCAATAAGCAGCAATACAGAGACTTCATTAAAACCCTGAGCTAGACTACAACACCCCAGTTAACACACAGGATTGATGAGCTCTCTGGTCCTGTGGCCACTCTTTCTGGGCAGAGCAAAAGCTTTACTTGGCTTTAAAGCTTTTAAAAGCCTGATGCTGTTAACCTTCCCATCCCTCACCTGCACCCAAGCGTTGGGTGTTGGAGCCAACACACATGAGTACACCACCTCTGCCACTGTTGCCTGCTGGATGTGTCAAACACCCAACTCAATGCTGGACTCACCAATCCAAGCAGTACAGAAGCTTTGTTACTCAGTATTTCTTTTTTGTAGCCCTTAAAGTGCCATCTTTCCCCTTCCATTTGAATTCGCTACACTTTGTTGGGAAAAAGGCTAATTCAAATCTAGGCCTATTCATGGTATTTCTGAACCTCCCAGTACCTGGGAACATGAAGGCTAGTTGAGAAGAAGCATTCAAAATCCACTCAGCTGAACACAGCTTTGTCATGATCTCACTACAGCATATGAAAAATCGCCCCAGCCCTATGTCTCGGGACACTTCTGATAAAAACGGAGTTCAGACTTTTCATGTAATACTATAGGAAAGGAGGATTATACAACATCTATTGCAGCTTTCCCCCCAAAACCTCTATACATGCTACACCTGTACAATATGCCTCTCAAGTGTGTGTTGCAGAGAAAGGTCAAAAGGTTAGCTGCATAGTCCTAAAAACCCTTAAGTCCTAATCCAGTACTGGTCTAGATCTGGGAACATCCTTTGCATGTCCAGAGAGGATCTCCTATGAGAAAAGTAGCTCAGGGCTTCGCTGCCCCTGATGGAAGCAGTATAAAGACGAGACTCTCTCCAGGCCACTCTGCAGAAGTGCCTCACTGCACTGGCTGGATTGTTACAGACAGCGTTATGGATTTTGGCTGCCCGACCTTCCCCAAAACTTGTCTAACCATCAACATCATCATAACCTCTTCCTCTGGTCAAGATCCATGCCAAATTTAAGTGGGAGTGGGGGGGGCAGCAGCAGGAACACAAGTACAGCTGTGAAATTTGACGTCTCCCAGCGGGTCTCTGGGGAAGCAGAGCAAGGCAGCGGGCACCATGCAGAAATCCAGCATCGCAGATCCCTGGAGCACATGTGGTTAACAGCAACCTGGGGGGAAGACCTAGTCTACACTTGTCCCTAAAATCAGCTTAATAGCAGTCACTTCTGCACAAGAAAATGTATTCTCTACTGCAGGGATGCTACGATCACCTGGTAACAGCTCAACTGCACCCTGAGCCCTAAACCACCCCGGCAAAAGCATATCCACAGGGCTCTATGGCAGATCGCCTGGACCACATTCCCCACACCCATTCTGACAAGCGCCTTCTTCTGACAGAACCTCGCAGACAAGTGGAGGATCAGCTGAGCAGACATCCCCCTCCGAGCCCCTGCAGACTGGCTCAGCCAGAACCACCAACCAGCTGCAGGCAGAATTCCCCTCGGAGGTACCTGACCCGGCAGAGACCAAGCTCCATGGCCAGGACACCCGGAGCTCAGGTATTCTGCAGCAGCACCGAGAGCCCAGGCCAAAACAAATGACTAAATCTCAGCATGACAGTACAACAAACAGTTGCACAGCAAAGCACCTGGAATGACAAACTCGATGACCACAAAGAAGAGGGAGGCAGAAGTGCAGTGATTTGCCTCTGATGCCACAGCAAGCTGGTACCACAGCATGGGGGACTTGGCAGTGCTGGGTTAACAGTAGGACTCTAAGATCTTAAAGGTCTTTTCCAACCTAAATGATTCTGTGACTCTACGAATTGACCCAAACATCCAAGGCTTGAAGCAGAGTCCAAGCTACCTCTTCCCACTTCTCTACCCATCATTATGGGCACATACTTCCATGGAAGAAAACACGCTGGATTTGGGTGTTCTTCACTGAGAACTCAGTGTGCACACCACTATCAAGAGATGAGAGACCATATTGACAATGTTCCAGCTAACACAGTGGTGGCCCAGCATCATATCTACAGGCAATGCAGACAGAAGGATTGGGCCCTATTCCCATCCACCTGAGGATCACCTATGTTACGCCAGTGTGAAGTGATGAAAACCTATAGTCCAGATGACGTATCCTCTTCTCCCAGTATCAAGGACAAGGTACATCAACACAATGCTGCATTCCCAATCCAGGGACCAAGAAGCCAGCCTGATCCCAAGAGCTGTACCCTCTGAATGTTTTCCATAAGCGACTCCTTCCCAGGAACAAAAGGCAAGAGCAAGACATGAATGAGTACACATGGCAATCATTCATTCAGTTTAGCTCCGATATTCCCACTGCTTCAGCAATAGTAGGACTCAGATCAAAACGATATGCTCAGCTATTGCCATAAAATATTGTTGTTCCATCATATGACACAATCAAATTGTAATCAGGCTGGTGACCATTGACTTCCCCCCTACAAAAGCACACCTACCCACCACTTCAGAGAGCTCATGTCTCAGGCCCTTACCCCCCTTGAAAAGAAAAATATACTCAAATCACTGAGTATTTCACCCTGAAGCTCCCTGCCTGGCAGAGAAAGCGCCCCTGAATCACTCTTCATCCTGTGGAGATTCCAGGTAACAGAACAAAATAGAAGGATGATTTACAACATAAATACATACATCAGAATCCATCAACAGCTTCCTGCTCCTCCCCTCTTCAGAGGAAGAGTCTGCCCCAAACTATCTCCCATCAATGGGTTTAAATTGATTAGAGCCTATTTCAAGCCAGTGCATCTTTCTATAACCCAGTACAAAACACGATGCTGACCAGCAAGGCAGAGTGTGTAAATAATGGTATCGAGACCCCCTTTATAATAGGCCTTCCAAAAACATTGCGTATGTGTATGTCCATGCAAACCTGGCCAATACATACCCGATATGCACCTCCTACTGCCTATGCATAGCTAATTACTAAGGAAAGAACAGAAAGGAAAACCATTCCTGATCCCACCCGTTCTGACAACCAAGAAATACCATTTCAGAATCACCACACACATTGTATGATCACTGTCAGCTCACAGCCAAATTCAGTGCCCTCTGCAAGCCATTACTGCGCCCTTAAACCCTTAAAACTAAAAGGGGAAACTACACAAGCCACTTCCTCTCCCTCATAGGCAATGAACTCCAGCATTCACAAACCACCACCTCCCTACAGCTCGGTGGGCTCTTGGCACAAACAGAAGCTCCATTTCTTGCCTTCAGACACAGCAGCAGCTGAAGAAGGCACATCCTTGTGGGCCATGTTTTAGGAAGACATGACTGGGCAACAGGACGACTGACACAGCACAGCTGATGTGCTGCGAGCTCGGTTTCTCTCCCTGTATTTTGAAGACAACCAGAACTACTAACTGGTAGTTTTACATATACAGCTCTACTGCCACACTATGGGTACTCTTGGTTATTACTACCTACACCAACCCTGAAGAACAAGCGGGGTGAGAACTGAAGCATCTCAGGAACTCTGCTCCATGGAGGTTCAGCATCTGCTCAACAAAGGTACGAGAAGCCCAAGCCCAGACTAAAGTTACCTTCTGGGATTACACCCTAAAACCACCGTGGACACTGCAGAAGGCGGGTGCACTCACCCCATGTGCATTGACTATGATCTGGGTACCAAGCACTAAGCTACTGATTTCAAAGTTGGTTTCTTGCTTTGACAAAAAGATCGTTACAGGATTGCAGAATGTGTTTAAAAAGAGGAGCTACTGACCAATGTCTCCAACTGTGATGCAAATAAACATCGGAGGTCTAAAAAGCTTTTGCAGATGATCATCTGCTCACAAAGAAAAACACTGAGCACCAAGCTCCGGGTGAAGGATCCAGAACAGGCAGCACTAAATGCAGAGAGAAGGGAGCTGGGGGCCTGGGAAGACAGGATTGTATCCTGATCAAGCATACAGAAAGAAGCCTGCAAGACCTAGTACAAACAACCTACAGGCAGCTTACAAGACGAGAAGCTGTAAACCCCTGATACAGTGAATCATGTATTTAGGTATCTCTGCATCGGTCTACTTGTTCCAGAAAAGCACAACAGAAGCTGCTGGAATGCTTCTGTCTTGTGCAAAGGCTAAATGTTCCCGCTGAAGAAAGGAAAAGTATTCACCAAATATTGATCCTTCACTAGGACCTATAGGTTTTTAAATGGTTTTATACTCTTTCCTAATAAGATACTTCCAGTCAGCAAAACTCTTCAGATCCACTGCAAGAGTCCTCGGGAGGAGCAGTTAATACTTATTCTGGATCTGCCTGACATCATAGCATCAGTGTTACATTCCAGATAAAGTTTTCCCAGAAAGCCCAAACCCAGGAAGCTTTCACACACATCAACACACAAACACACATTCCTCCAGCCTAGAGACAGCAGACAAGGCAAATGTTACTTAGAAACTCCGGGAAACCGGAGCACTGCACCGTGCTGAAAGCAGACACTGACAACATGCAGCTCTCCCACTCTTCCTCCTCCTACACACAGGAGGACAGTCCCTAAATATTTGCTGTTTACACCAGAAAAACTTCAGTCCTTAGATATGCTTTTGCTACAAGGGCAATTGCGAAAACCAGGGAGGAGCCATAAGCAAACTCCCCCCAAATTCAAGTCTTCTCTTGCTATCTTTCCAGTCAATATACTCCTATTTCACAAAAAAACGTGATGCTGAGGCCAAAGAGCTCATATAAGAGATAGCAACTTAAAGGCAGGAGGAGTAAGAGAGAAGTGTTTCCATCTTCATGCAAGGCATTCTAAATCTATTCTATCAGCTATGGACAAATACTGAATTAAGACGCAAGGAAAAGGCAGAGGGAGAAACCGTGATGGCATTTTTCACAGTCATCTTCCATAGCATACAGCAACTGTGCACAAGTGATTTGACCCACCAGAGCAGGGGAACGGGATCAAATAAAGCCACCTTCTATTACCCCTTCGCTTGAAATTGTTGTTCCCAAGGGCTACAGAAGGAAACTATCTTGTACAGAGCTACAAAGGTCTAAAGAAAATATACTCCTTATTGAACACTACAGGGAAGCATGTGCTGCCACGCAAGTGTATGCACACACACAGTGTCATCCCCCCCCCACCTCCAAAGAGGATTAACAGTGTTCCTTTGATCTAAGGAGCAGGAAGAAAAACGCTCATAAAGTTGCCAGCTTTTTGCATTCCACTTACCGGTGACCGAGACAGTCAGCAGCCCCACGGAGAGCAGCAGCACCCGGCTCCAGGAGCTCAGCTCCACCGTCATGACAGCAAAGAGCCCCAATTTCCCCCAGTTCTCTCCGAAGCTGCAGCTGCATCCCGGCTTGTCCCATCCCAAGGAAGGTTGCATGTC
>NW_009916884.1:0-1264 GCF_000696875.1 Nestor notabilis | reverse complement strand
GAATGTGGTGTGCTGGGGGTTGCTTGTTGTCGTTGGGTTTTCCCCCCCTTTTTCTTCCCCTTGGCTCTGGGCTTGTCCTCGGCTCGGCTGGATCAAGAGGAGAAAGGGAAAAGGGGGAAAAAAACCAGGTCAGGCTTGGGAGTATTTTTTTATTTTATTTTTTCAGCCCAGAAAAAAAATCCCACCGCATGGAAGGCTCTGAGCTGCTGCAGCTGGAATGAACCAAGTGTGGCAGCAGCTCGGGGAGAGGAGAGGAGAGGCAAGGCAAGGAGAGGAGGGCTGGCTCGTCCCTCCCGGTGGCTGTCTCCGAGCCAGCTCCTCGGTATTAGCAGCACACAGTCCCCAGGGATTTATACTTTTTTATTAGCCAGTTGATTAATCATTCCCATATCTTTGTTCTCCTCTTCACTAAATGCTGGGGAGGGGAGAGGGCATGGGTGTTGTGGGGAGGGGCTGCTCTGCAGCCACCCAACAGATCCGCCTTGGTTTTGCTTCCCCAAACCCGGCACAACCCTCCCAACCAGCACCCACCCCACCCAAACCCACAACCCCCAGACTGGGCTTTAGCACTGTGTTTATCTGGAACGCACACTACACGTTCCTCATGTAGGAACCAGTCCCAGAGCCCCCCATCTTGCCTGGATCAGAGCGTGGTGCGCGTATGTACACACACAGACACGCAGCATCGCTGCTATTAAGACATCTGCGAGAGCGATGCAGGCTCCCGGCACCCTCCCCCTTCTCTGTGCTCTGTAAACAACTTGATGGTATTGACACTATTTTTGCAATGAAGCAAATTTTGTTACAAACACAAGAGATATCACCAAAGAGCCATTCCTGCCCCCCCCCAACCTGCAACTGGTCCTCGCAGCAAGGATCCAGCAATGCCCTGGCAATGGTGGGAGCGGGTCAGGAGGGGTTCTGGAGGTGAAAAGGGCCGAGCCAACAGGCAATGCTTGCCCGTGGTGCTGCTGCCCCTGCAGAAGGGGCTAGAGGGGCATTTCTCCACCACCACCCTTTTTTTTCCTTTAACCATCTCTTAGCACATTTGTCTCTGTAGCTACGTGCAAGATAGGAAAAAAACGCTGTCTGTTAAAGGCACATTCAAGAACTTAATTATCTTGGTAATGATGCTCAGTTCTATGGATGAGAAAAATAAGTCAAATGTGACAGCGAAGCTTTAAGAAAAAAAAAAGAGATACCCTCGAATATCCTCCCCCATCTCCGCAAGAACCTACTTCTGTGCTTCCCCTTTGGTTCACAG
>NW_009916883.1:0-12167 GCF_000696875.1 Nestor notabilis | reverse complement strand
TACCCATTGGGGGTGGCGTGGAAAGCCCTCCCTTTGATACGGGGCAGCTTCTAAATGGTTTCTCCCCTCATTCGCCGAAGGGCAGCTCCTTTTAAATGCCTCCCTGCTGTGGGAGCAGCTCCTAAATGCCCCCTGAGGGTCGCCTCTGCTGCCTGTGCCACTTCTTTCTCTCTGAAGATGGACTGGGCCCCACATACACATACTTTGTGTTACAGTCATTGATGGACTCTATTTTTTTATTATTACTTGGACCTTGGTCGTTTTTATACTAGCAACGAAAAATGTCTTGTTTTAATTTGGTTTTTTTTGGGGGGGGGTACAGGGTGGGAAGTGTCTTGCTGATCTGGAGTAAATACTGGGGAGGGTTATGGGGGAATTTCCTTTGTTGTAAGGACTCGATACCTGGCTCCTGCATTTTTTTCTACAAAACCTACTCGGATCCCATGACTGAAATTAACATTTCTGTAAAGGAGGAAAGAAAAAAAAAATCGTTTTTACGTTTTTTATTTTTTAAATAAATCACTGTGTTCATTGACCTTTACATGTCTAATTATTTTTCCTAGGATCCATTCCGTACGGTTTGAAGGCTTTTCTAGGTTTGAAGCAAGTGTTTCTCTGCTTTAAAAGCTCTGTGTACTTAGAGTAAATATTTTCTTGCCAGTAAAGGTCCTAACTGACCCCCCCCCCCCCCCCCACTAGTGGATTCATTGGCTTTCGACAGAGAAATTTCTGAAGTACTAACCCGTGGCTGTGGTCTGTTTTTAAATCCCTTGTTCTCGCCCCGTTTGTGTGCATCCACCATCTTGTACTGGGCGGTTTGACGTGCTGACATGGTTGGTCACTTTTTTCTATAGGACTTTTCCCATCAACGTATGTACTGTGTAGTTTTGAAGAAATAGTTTGTGTTAAGCATGTGCTTCATTCATATGAAATGTTCCGAATTTCCGATTGCTTAGTTTCAAGTCCTCTTCTCGGTTTGTCTGTGTATTATTCCTTCCAGGAAAGGGTCGACATTTATCCCGTCTTAAACGCGTACTTGTTTTCATAGTACCGGGTTAACAGACTTTTCACTCTGAACTATTGTCCTTCGTTAAAGTTCCCCGAGAATCTCTCGCAGCACCATCTACCGACAGGATGGCAGCCCCCTTGCTGCAGGCTTCGTTACAGCAGGAGGAAAATTGGTTTGCTAACGATTGTACTAGACTTTTGGAAAGGTATTTTATGCCACTAGATGACTGGTGTAGAATGCAATGACATCTGCGTGTGAATAAAGATGGGCTCCATGAGTACAGACTGGAAAAGGAATGGATTTGCAATACCTGCCTCAGCACCTATTCTTTTCTTTCCTTTGAGTTTTAATAATTACAGTTGCCCATATTTCAAAATGATAATCTAAGCTACGTGGGCAAAGTGCTGTGATAAATGAGCCAGCAAAGTGTACCAGCAACATAGGTGCCCGTTGTAAAGCAAAAATCTCTGTGTAGTCTGCTTGATTAACAAATGTATATTTGTAGCCCTTTCACGCAATAGAATTCAAAGTTTGTTGTTTATTAAAAAGCATAATGTTTTAGGGGAAAACTGCCTTCCTGCATAGAAATAGAGAATAGCAAACGTTTATGGGTTTATGGATATCAAATAAAGATTTGAATTCCTTATATACGTGAGTGAGAGTATGTATGATACGGGGCATGGATTTAAAGAGTACCAAGTGATTTTGACTTCAGGTTTCCAAGTACTTAGTTTTTCATGCTGATGTTCTTTGGGACTGCATCTTAAAAGCTGAATTTTCACTTTGCTCCAGATATGTAAGATATTAGGCATGTAATTCCTACTGATTCCAGTGGAAAGTTCAAATTGTAGGGATTTGTGTGTCTGGGCTGAAGGGTTTCACATGAAATGTCAAGGTACTGTCAGTCTAATTTGATGTTGATCTTGGTTGAAGCTAAGTCTTTCTGCTGCTATTAGGAGTAAAACTGGCACCATCTGGATTACCTGTGTGAGCTTAAACAAGCAGGCAACCTTTTGGTATCGCACAGTTTAAACCAAGAGCTGTTTCCTCTTGATTATGGTCATTTGTGGCTCTTGTAGTGAAACTGGTTTGCTTTGGCTTCGCTGTTATAAATACGTTCTGAGAAACTTGCTATTTGCAATTATGTTGTTATATTTTTATCTCGAAAACTTGTTTTGCCTCTGTTGTGAACCACTGTCACTGATAGGTTGTTTAAAATGCAAGTGGTTTCCGAGTTGTGCTTGTAAAACACTGCAGGTACCAGCTCTTGTCGGTGGGCAGCTTCAGGTGGTTGGTTTTATTTCAGTTCGCTGGGCTTGAAGCTTTTTACTATACCTTTGCACTTTAAAACCATGTTGGACAGTCATCCCTGGACTTGGAGCACGGCTTTCCTTTTGTAGCTGAAGTGAGCTGTGGAGTTCTAGGTCTTGCGTTGGTTTGGACATGTGATTTAGTCCCTTGAAGTGGTGAATTGCCTTCACCTTATCAGGGGAGAGCCTGGTTTTGAATGAAACAGTCTAATGCACTTCTGTGATGTGGCTTGTCATTTGACTTGGGAAGGTGAAGATTTGTGCACCAACTTTATGGTGTTCTCACGTGTTTTGTGCCATGAAAGAATATGTTGCTACTAGAAACAAGTAGGTTTTTAAAAGAAGTGGCTTTGTGTGAAAGCTGATGGTTTGGCCAAGCTATAGCTGAGTTTGGTAACTGTTGTACTGAAGCATGCTGTCTGATGTTCTATCTGTATGCCATAGTCCTCTTGTAGGACTGATGTCTTCCTGAATACAAGTAGATCCCAGAAACTGCACCTACGTTAGGCAGTTTGCTGCCTAATTTCTCCCGCAGAAGATTGTTGTCTGTTTAACAGTGTTCCGTGGTGAGTGTCTTGAGTAGCTGGGACTTGCTCTGCTCTGACCTCTTGTGTCTTGGGAGCAAGAAATTCCCTGTGACAATGCAGGTAACGTTTGAGAGGCTCGTGTAAGTGCCTGTTAAATAAGGGCTAGGATGTGCCAGGGAATATGGGAAGAGATGCAGATTTGTCTTGGATAGCATTAAAAACACAGTGAGTTTTAAGACTTGCTTTGGGTATAAACCTGTTTCTAGTACAGTTCTTAGAAGAGATTTGCTGATAAAGCTTTGCTCAACGTGTTTAATGATAAGTGACTTTCTGACCCTTGGGTAGATTTGTCTGCACAGAAGTGCATAGGAAGAACTAAGACGAAATGAAGTACATAGCTGGCATGTAAGGAAGTCTAGGACTGTGCTCTAGGATGGTTGTGGAGGTAGAAATAAAGTAACTTTAGTTTGCTGTTTGGTAGTTCAGTTTTGAAGTACATGTGTGTGAAATGAGCTCTGTAATTTAATTACCTTCAGTTCAGGAATGAACCCTGGATTATGGTGGTGGTTTCACCTGGGAGAAGTAGGAAGTGAGAGCAACTAATTTACTTCCAGATTGAATAATGAAAGTAAAAGCGCAGCAGTTTTCTTAAAGCACAGCTATACTTTTTATAATCTATATGAGCAAGAAATTCCCCAAACAGAAACTTTTCAGAGGCTGCAGTATCACAGTGTAGCTCAGTGTGTTGTGATGTGTGCAGCTGGTTTAATAGTAATGGGTGTTCGTGTCTACTCTGATTTGTTCTTGATTCTGCTTCTTGTGTGACTTGTAGATTTTATTTGGTTCATAAAACTAGCCTAACATCCACTTTTTATCATCCTGATGACTACTGCATTAAAAAGAAACATGCTGAGCACCTGTACATGTAATGAATTGATACCTGCACAAATCGGTGGCCGCATCTCTCCCTTGTTTGTTTTAACGTTAGGGGATGAGAAGGTAGTTCAGAACAGCAGTAACAGCTCAAACAGCTTCGACCACAGTCAATCTCAGTGGGTCACTGTATTACAGCTGTGGCAGACTTGCAAAACAAGCCGTGCCTTACCCTGCAGGCTTCTGTGGACAGCATTTACCCTCCAGAGTTGAGCAAGCTGTTGGGTTTGTGGTGGGTGTTGAAAGAGTTGTCGGTGGTGCAGCTGCAGCACCAGCTCTTGCAGGAGCTCAGACCTGTGGGAGGCCAGTGTGGTGCGAAGCAGCGGCGCTGACTGGAGCTGTGCTTGAGCTGTCAGACACTTTGTGCTTACAGACTTCACCACCAGTGAATCTGGAATACTGGAGGTGGTTAAAAATGTAATTCAAGTCCTCAGATTCCTTATGGTGTTCTTCCTTCTTCCCCGTGGGTCCCTTCTGTAAAGCAAATTTTGCTTTCATTTAGCATTGCAAGACCTAAGTGGATAGTACAGGGCAGAACACTGGTTTATTATCCTGCCCTGTCAGCCGATACTATTTTTCATTTCCTGTTGCTGAAAAGGATCTGAGCCCGAGTGGTCATGAGGACCCCAACCTCCCTTGAAGTCTGAAACAGAGCAGCTTCTTTGTAATACGTACCTCAGAATGCTCCTTCTGAAATGCAAAAGCTTGGTTTAAATTATTAATCTCTAAAAATTAGAACTGAAGGGCACCCTTCTGATAGGCACACAGTACACACAAACGTGATGTGCTTTGTGAGAATGGGATTTGGCTCCTGCAGCCTGTGAGATGTTGGTTTGCTAACAGAAGGCAGCTTGTCCAAACCTTTTAAAGGGGACTATTTGTCCAGTTGTAGCTATTATGGATCAGTGTTTACCACGTAACCAACAGTTTGTGCCATGTTTACTTGGTATGCCTTGTTGTGGACCTCTAGTTTCTACGCCATTTAATAGGAAGATGGCATTTCCAGTGTTTCAAACTGTCTATATATAACACCTTGGATTAATATCAGGTGATTGAAAGTGTAACATCCAAAAATTTGCTCTTTCACCTTAGCCAGAGGTGTGATTTACAAAACAACGGGTTGTTTAATATTTGTTGCATCACTGATGCTGTGATCTGGTGTCTGCATCCCTTAAAGATGAGCTTTCTGCTTGTTACCTGTTTCTTAAATGAATAAAACAGTTCCACCCCTGCTTCTCTTTGAAAGGTATTTCACAATGTAAGCACACTGCAAGGAGTTCTGAGCCAGCCTCAACAAGCACTATTTGCTTTTGTTGATGGGCTTTTCTAGGTCTCCTGTTGAACTGTTACTACTCTTTTTTTTCTGGTATGTGCAGGTATATGCACACACTTTACCTCCACTTCCAGTTAACTTCGATGAACATTTGTACTGTAACATAAGTATTACTATTGATGCGTGTCAGGTGTGAATTTCTTATACCAAGATGAAAGTCTTTCTGCTATATATCTAAGTAGGAATTTTCTATCATTTATCTCTATACTAGGACCTGGAAAGGGCTGATGGAGTTGGGTGTGTTCCTCCTTGAAGTCCCTTTGACAAATCCTAGTCTTTCTGCCTTCTTTTCTTCTAGAACTCCTCCATTTCTGTTATATATAAAGGGGAGGGAATTTATCAACACTTTTGAACTGACACCTCTTGCTCATATGGTTCCAAAAGTGTTTTAATCATATCTATATTCCCCTTAAAAACATCTAACCCATCTCATGGGGAAAATGGGTAGAGGGAACACTGAAAGAGCAAGGGCTGCAAAGCTGCAGTTTGGTACAGAAGAGACATTCTTCAGATTCTTGTATTTCCTGTAGTTTTATCTCCTGAATGGTCTGAACAGTTACAAAGATGGAACTCCTCAGGTCTGGGCTGTAGCAAAAAAAAAAGGCAGGGGGGGCAAATAAAATTCAAGCACTATTCTCTGTCCTTGGTTCAGCCTTTGTGGTAGGAGCCCTGAACTAAAAGTTGCAACAGAATTTTCCCAAGTACTTTCTCAGTGTAACTTGGGTTTTGGTTAAAAGTCTGTTAGGCAAAGTGGTGGTACTGCCTGGTGCTGCTACAGAGAGCATCGAGCTTAGAGCACTGGCTATTCTCAGACTGTCAGCCATCCAAGACACCAAAGCTCCTTAACTTTGAAAACTAGATGTCAGGCCCAGTCAGACTAATAATGCCATCTGTGTGAGGCAGCTGGATATTAACCCTCTTATCCTGGTGCACACAGTTCTGTTCCTGAATGCTTTCACAAATGGAAAATACACAGATTTGGAAAGAACAGCTCTTCCTCAAAAAAACCCATCAAAAAATCCCAAACTCCACTATGTAGTGCTGTGTATAATTTTGATACATATTCCATTCATTAAACTGCTATAAATATCTCCATGTGTAATGCAGGAAGGAATCGATGCCAATTTAGAAAGGGATTAAGTTTCTGTCTGGAAATGTGTCAAGATGCACATTTGCTCACTACCATCAAAGTACAAATCCCTGATGAACACGGCAGAACAATTCCTTCGAAGCAGAAGGAGTCTGAAAAGACTTCTGTTATTCAACTGATACTTGGAATTGCCAACTAGTTTGTCTCTCAGAAGCCCTGTTCTCATTGGGAATACAATTTTGGACTGACAGGCATCTGAAAATACACTGTTAGTCTGTAATCTAGTCAGTGGAAAGGATAAATCTCAGTCTCTTCTTAGTAACTCTTGCTTTCTGTGGATTTACAATGGGCTTTTGCTCTCTGTAAAATCCTGAAGGGAGTCCAGTCGCTGCAGGCACTGACTGGGAAGAAAGACCAGGAGTCCAGTCTCTGTTTCCAGCATAGAATTGGATTAAAGGACTGCTGGATAAAATGGACAAGTAGTGTTTGGGACTGGAGGTTCAAACTCTTTTTTCCTTGTTCTCTTTCTCTGTGCATCAATACCTTGTTTTCTTCACACTAACAGAGTTTCCCAACCACACACCCTGATGAACAAATTACAACAACATGGGCAGGGCATGGCCCTGGGGGCAGGCTGTGCTCACCTGGCTGTTGGATAAAAGCACAGCCCTGTCAGCTGTGTTTTGAAACAGTTTATTCCTATTTCATCCTCCAGCTCCTCTCCTTCTTCAAAAGGGATGTCCTCTCGGTTGGGGCTCACTAACTGCTCCCTGGCTGGGTTGTGGCGTGGTCAATCTTAACCTCACTAAGTAACAAATTCAGCCAAAGTCCATCACTGTGTGGTCTAGATTTGGGCTTCCTTAACTGTATTCTTTCTGTTGGAATAATGATGCTCCATTGACTGGAGGGAGCTCCTTTGAGTCCTGTCTAATTGCACGTTCAGGACTTCTCCCCTGAGGTCTCCACAGGACTGTGGGGTGGTTGTAGTTGCAACTGCTAGTGCCTCTAGCTAAATATCCTCTAGGATATTTAGCAAAGTGTTCTGCCGGAGAGCCTGTGCTAGGTTTCTCTTGTTATTTTCATGGAGATGTGTGTATCCTCCTAAAAAAGACATCCCCAGGGGGTTTCAAGCCTTTGCAGCAAGGGGCGAATCGTGGCATCTTTTCAGGCCCCCTGGTCCATTATTTTCTGCAGTTTTAAATGTAGGCAAATGATTTTTTCTGTAATTATTCAGAAGTTGTTATTGGAGTTTTCTTTTATGCACCAGCTAGAATCTGGACTGCTGCTCTCTGGTACCAATGTTACTTCTAAAGCCTCTCTGAGGCCTGAGCTTGGTGGTGGATCCCAACTGCTGTGTTTTGGAAATGTTACGTTGTGGTTGTGTGTAGCTGATGGCAACGGGAGCTCTTGGTTTGTGGAGTCGGATGAGAGGGAGTTGGGAAACCTTGCCTTTGGAAGGAAGATTGGGAAAGGAAGAGCTGGGCTTGTTTTATTGCTGGTGCTGCTCTAGGCCAAAAGTGTTGCAACGAGCTGGTGCCACATGCTCTCTGATGCCTTCTCAAAGCATGTTTTCTTCCCCCCCCCTTACAGGGTGCGCTTCTGCCTGGAGAGAAAGGGAAAGCTGAGCCCTGAAAAGCACACCACAAAAGTGCAGTAAGTGAAGAGAAACCCGAGCTGAGCCCCTGACATACAGTTCCCACTCTGAATATGCTATGGAGATTGAGAAGAAAAAGGTGTTTGCCCAGAAAACACCAAGCAAGATAATGAAGGACAACCTGTTGTCTGCAAGGAAGACTTCCTGCATGAGCCAGCTTTTCTGTTCAGGTAAAATATGAGTAGAGAAACTACCTTGCGTGAAATTTTGGGTGGCAGCTGTGTGATTTACTCATTTGTCTTAATGTTGCAGCAGGTAGTGTTGCGGTACCAGGATGATGGACTGTGTTTCTTGGCTTTTGCAGGGAGCAAAACATGGAATGTTTTAGAAGTTTTCAAGAAGAGAGTGAGGCAATGAGAGTACAAGGGGTAACAGTAAAGAGACTTGAACCACGGTGGTGAGATCCTGTATGGGATAGGTTGGTTTATGCTGGTCTCTCAGAGTAACACTATACAGATATTAAGCCATACAACATCTTTATGAAGCATATGGGTAGTTGCCCCTTATTACAGAAGGTATCAGTGGAAGCATTAAGAGATATAAAGAGAAAGAATCACATTAAAATGGTATCTTAACACTTAAGCAATGCAAACTTTTCCACTTTTTGGACCCACAGCCTAAACTTTTTCTCAAGTCCATGTATTGAGCCTATAGCCAGAACTGTACGTTTCAGGAAGTGCAGAAATGGGAATCAAAACTAAGGACTCACTAGACAGAGAGACTTGGGAATATTTAAGGCATCTGAGCACCGGCCTTTGCCTTTGTTCCAGTGCCCACAGCAGTTGGTTTCACAGCTTTCATCCTGAATTGAGAAACTCCAAACCATAAAATCTATCTGAAAATCTCCCAGCAAGTTTCTGATGAATAGCGTGACTGCAGGGCAGGAAGTCTGTGCTGCTGACATGGCTGGCTGCGGGTGATATCAATTGCTTGGGCTACAGGAGAGAGTAAGAGGAGGAGCAGGAAGAACATCTTCAGCTGCTCTGTCACTGTGATGTGTAGGTGAGCAGTAGGATGGCTGGAGTAAAGACGGCCAGGGGCTGTCATTCTAAAGGTGGTAATGTTATGAAACTTGGGGTAATCCCACTATTTTTATAGGAAAAGTGCTTTATGTTAAAGGAAAACGTATTTTGTAAACCCCAGCAGACGTGTGGAAGTGGGACATGTACCAGCAGAGGGCAACAGCCCCAGAGGCTGGAGGTGCTGGTAGCTTCTGCAGCATCTCAGCCTGCAGAGTTGGGCCCTGGTGGGGCAGAGTGCTTGGGGGGGGGGTCCAGCCCACTCTCCTCTGCAAACCACACACTGCAGAAGACAGAGCCTCAGTGGGAGTCTCTTACCTCTTAGGCTTCAGCTGACAAAACATCACTGATTCCAGCTCTGGGAAGGTCCCTACTTAAAAGGTCTCGTGGAGCTTCCTTCTGAGCCTTGAGTAACTTGGATCCCTGTGAGTTGCTTCAGTAGCTAAACTTTAGCTGCTGTTTTGATTTTGTGAAGTGAAACTAATATGGCATGCTCTAAACCTGGCAATGCTTGGGCAGCAGATACCTTCAGGACTCCTCTGCCAAGGCACCTTGTGCTCTAGGTCTGTTGGGAGACAGAGCAGTACCCGAGTGCCACCTCTGAGTGACTCCAGTTAGCCACCGAGATACCAAGACACCTATTTCAGTTGATACTTTTCACTGTTTTTCTTACATTAACTTCTTTAGTGGAGCTTTTCCCAGAAAGCACATGGTCTAAAGAAAAAAATCTATCTAAATGAATATTTGCTTAACTAGAATCACAGAATAAGTTTAGTCGGAAGAGACTTCTGGAGGTGGTCTGGTTCAAACACCCCTCAAAGCAGGACCAGCTTCAAGATTAGATCAGGTTGGTTGCTCAAAGATATATTCTTCTGGTTACTGCTGAAGCTGTGGGGGTTGATAGGGTGGTGTTTGGGTATATTGGTGCTCTTCACTGAATTAAAACCTCAGAAGCACTCGATGTGCTTTATTTACAACCTCAGGGTTAACCCAGCAGCCAGACTTGAGGCTAGGAGAGAGTTTTGGATCAGATTGGCAGGGATTGTTTGAATTCCCTCCCTTCCTGGCATTTTTACTGAAGAAATTCCTTGCAGTTGTAGGGACACTGGCCATGCTTTGATTTTCCCTCTCCCTGTGACTCGTTAGAGTTGGGGTTTGGTCTTTTACTGTTGATCTGAAGGTTGTCACAGGAGTCTGGAAGGGTGCTGGTGGTGCTGGCTGGAAGGGGCATTCTGTGGAGACCTTTCTACTCCGAGCATTGGTTCCATGGCTGTCAGTGATTGAAGGCAGAGTAGATGTAGGAGGAATTTGAGACTTCTTGGGACTAGGCATATTTGAAAGAGGCTGGAAGAATTCCACCCATCAGGTGTTACTAATTCCTTTTAGCTGGATGCTTTTCCAAGATACCAGTCTTTGCATTTAAAAACAAACAAGGAGTTTTTGCACTGGGGTTGTTACACAGTCATGATTAGTTTGCAAGGTCGCTGTAATCTCCAATTGCTGGAAGATGCTTTTGTCCTATTCCAGCAAGGACTATTCATTCACTGGTTTGCTCTTGTCTGTCCCTGGGATTTACCTTTCCATGGTTGCTGTTGGCATTTATAGAGTCCAGTGGTACATGTGCTGGTGGGGCGAAGCACGTAAGAAGGTGTTGCTGGTTCAGTTCAACCTTGGGTGCCCCGGTGCTTGTGTTGGCTGCAGTGAGATGCAGATTTTTATGGTGAAAGCCTAATGTTATTCAAAACCTACGTGGTAATAAACATACACTTTGCAGGAATGTCAGGACCTGCTCTTGTATCTGGAATTCTTATGCTTACTGAGGGACTTACTCAGTGGCAACAAGCTCTAGCCCTCGTTTTCTAGGTGAATTCTACTATTTTTAACAGTTACTTTTTCTTTGGTTTGAACTCTTGTGTCTTGCAGTTTTGCAATGGACACTGGGGAACTACTTGAGGATCTGGATGTCTTAAACTGATGGTTTAACAGGATTCCCAAGAGGAAAATGCAGGAATTCTGACTGGATTCTGTCTGAGGTTTGATTTCACAGCTTTATCTGTATTTCTTCTGCTTATGGGGAGGCTTGCTAAACGGTGTTTAAGCAACTTTAGCAGGACTCTCAGCTCTCCATCCCCATGGGACTTGGATAAAGTCCTTTAAGTTCCAGGTGTGTTAAGCTTCCTCATCTGAGGAATGGGGGTGATGACTATTGGGATTCTCAATGAGCTTTTGAAACCCTCCTGTGGAAGATGCAGCAGCATCTGTTCGATTGTCACCGCTGATACCCAGGACAAAAATGAGGGTAAAACCCAGATTTACGTAGCAGTGCCTGTATTTGCATCAATTAGAAGAAAAAAGGCAAATGTGGTTTAGCCCAGTGCTTCAGGCTAAAGAGCCCCTGCAGTTTAGAAGAACCCAGCATGTGTTTGGCCTGATGGATTGCAAGAAGAACAGCAAGGCTTTTATCAACCGGGGGACTGGAGGCTAGATCCTGCTTTCTGCAGTGGGACTAAGGAAACCTTGCTGGGGCTGGGACCCTCCGCTGCTCTCTGCATGGCCTTGAACCGGAGAGTTTCAGGCTGCCAGAACTTTTCTTTAGTCTGTGGATACACGGATTGAAACTGTTACAGGCCACTCTGCTCTTCCACCATCTCCAGGGAGGCCAGCTCTTGAGCTGGGGAGGTGATGGCACTGATGTAAGGTCTGAGATCAACAGCGGATGGATGGATGGATGGATGGATGGATGGATGGGTTGGAGCACAAGCCTGACGTTGAACGGCTGAGGGAACTGGGGGTGTTTAGTGTGGAAGAAGGCTCAGAGGGGACCTTATTGCCCTCTACAACTGCCTGAAGGGAGGATGGAGCAAGGTGGGAGCTGACGTCTTCTCCACGTAAGAAGTTATAGGATGAGAGGAAATGGCCTTAAGCTGCACCAGGGGAGGTTTAGATTGGATAGTAGGAAAAATGTCTTCCCCAGAGGGTGCTCAGGCATTGGAACAGGCTGCGCAGGGCAGTGCTGGAGTCACCATCTCTGTTCACACACGGTGTAGACGAGGCCTCAGTGCCATGGGTCGGTGGTGGCCTTGGCACTGCTGGGAATGGTTGGACTGGATAATCTTTAAGGTCGTTTCCATCCAGGTCGATTCTACGATTCCACGGATGGGTGTTGGAGGGGCAGCAGCTGCTCTCCCCGGTGCCAGCTCTGCCCCGTGGCGCTGCCCGGTGGGTTCCTGCGCTAGGAGGGCTCGGGGCAGTGCTTTGACCTGTTTTGTCCCCCGCTGCCGCAGCCGGGGTC
>NW_009916882.1:57791-89384 GCF_000696875.1 Nestor notabilis | reverse complement strand
CATCAGTCCACCTCACAAGTGTGTCCAGGTCATGCTCATTTTGTATCTACCGTTCCATAAGTATATTCAGTATACCATCCCACATACTCAAGACTGAAAATGTTTTCACTCTGAAGTTTACTTGTGAAGCTGTCTTTCAGAAAAAGAGTACTTTCTGCTGGTTTGTGGACGACATTTTTGATTTGTAGAAAAGTAACATATTCTAATGCAACCTGTGAATATCCAGAGTTCAAAACCAGCCTGCTGTTTAAGATACTTGCTGTGCTACTCACAGAATGAAAAAAAATGAAAGAAAAAAGTGGTGGTGGTGGTTGTTGGAAGGGGTGTGCATGAACTGAAAATACCCCAATGCAAAATGTCTGGTTCTGCAAAGATTTTCTTCCTTTTATCTGTGTGGGTTTTAGTTTTGGTTTTTTTTTTTTTTTTTTTTTTATTGTGGTGTTTGGGGGTTTTTTTTTGTGACATGGGTTGTTTGTTTTTAGTATGTGTTTTGGTTTTTGTTTTTTTTTTTGTTTTTTTTTTAGGAAACTGCTGTCGTCTTTGTGTAATGTTGTTAGCAGCTCTGTTTACTTCAAAAGTTATCACTTCTTGATTCAAACTGCTCCACCAGTAAATAGAATATCTTAGGACATTAATTATATGGGAGAGAGTTCTGTGTGAAGGAGCAGTTACAATTCATTACTGTACAAGAACTATTCAGAGAAGAGAGAAAATGTAAGGATAGAGATAATTGTTATTGCCTCAGCTTCTTATGGTATTGGGATAGATGGATTAGAAATGGGTTATCTTTCTCCCTTGTAATAAAATTGGTACATACACAGAGCACAAAGACGAAAGTTAAAGTGTAGCCAAACAGCATTACATCAGCGGAGCTGCAGACTGTCTGATGGGAATGCAGAAGAGCAAGGCAATTGCAGGTGTGATACTGTGCTAGGGGATTAACCTGTTAGCAGCTGGTTTTCTCAAAAAGCAAGACAACAAATCTCACAATTTAATAGCCAGAGAATGAAATTGAAAAAAGCTATTCCAAACTTCAGATTTTTGCTACATTTTTATATATTATGTGGTTTAACTCGCTGTTCATTCATGTGCCCAAATGTAAGGCATGGGATATTATTTCCCCCTTCAAAAGTAGGTGTGCATGGCTGAATTGATACATGCCTGAGACTTAATTTCTTCAGTGTTCAACACTGAAAGATCAGTATTTATCATCCTATGTAAAGCCTTTCAACTGAAGGGTTTCCATTATCAGCAGATCTCTGTTATTTAGGCCACTACTTCTAGACTGGTTGAGTAGTAGAATAAAAGTACTGATCATATATAATTTACTCGTATAATGTTTGTAGTTCATGAGACTGGGTGTGTGTGAAAGAGTAACTATGAAAGAAGGAGGAGATAAAGGATCATGCTTGATACAGTTTTAATAATTTGTGCCAATGCTTTTGTTAGAAAATACTGAGACTTAAAAGAAAAAAACTGAGCTTCTTCCCCCTCCCTTTGTGTAATCTCAAGCAAAATTCAGCTGAAAACTGCTAGAAGGGGATAGGAACTGTAGCTTAAAGCAAGTTTTTTGATTTAAAAATGGAAAATGACACTTTTTTCCTTTACAGTTGTGGAAAATAACCCCATACATTAAGCCTTTTTTTTTCATCAGAGAAAAATGTTATTAACCAAAATATAAATAGAAATGCCTATATCTTCTGTAGCTGTATATATACATCCATGCGTGCTGCCTAGCTCTCACCTGTTTTGGACTGCAGCATTTGAGTGTAAGATTGGTAAAGCATTTGTAGATGTCTCTTTAAATGACAAATGCACTTCCCCATTCAATGTCTTGTACCTTATTCTGATTGATTTGCATATCAGGATGAAGTGTATTACAATTACCATGCTTAGCAGGGTTTTCTTTTGTTTGCTTACTATGATAATAATAAAAAATGGCACTCCACATTGTAGCATTCTCATCTGTAAACCCATTCATATTTAAAAAGAACAATGTTTCATTCCAAAGCTGATCAACAATTTTCACCTGGGTCCTAACCTCGCATTTAGGCCAATATTTAGAACATGTTTCTACACTGAAGTATTCCCACTAGAAAACTCACAAGTCTAAAAGTGTGCAATTTATTTCAGTTTAACTAGGCCATAACAATGTCCTCAAGTGGATACATATCTGTGATCTCTAGCTGTTCATCAAACTGCTGTGTTTTCAAACTGAGAGCTGAATTCTCTACGTTGCCTAGTACAGTTTCGGTGTGGCATCCTTTAACCACTTTTCAGGAGGAGAGGAACATATCCAAAACTGTCCTGTGGCCATGAAATATTCTGTGAACAAACAACAGCACACTCTAAACAATCAAAACCACTCAGAAACTGGCTGAAATAATTCGGATGGCTTTGCAGACTTCTGTGGGAGAAACAGGACATGGCTGCTATGTGTCTTGGGCAAGATCAAAGCTGGAAAAAGGCATCTCCCAGCCAAGATGATGACAGACTCTGTTTTCAAGCCTGTGTAGTGACGATAAATGGTGATGTCTCATGACTATATAGAATTAGTAGTATTAGATGTAAATAGTTAAGGATAATGTCACACATTTTTTAGAAACACCTATGTATGTTGCTAGTGCAAACATTTCCAGTGCTCTGGGCAACACAAGCAAGCTGCTAAATGGTTTTCTGAGAGTTTGAATTCGTGCTGAGTTCAGAGAGACTGTGTCTTGGGAATGAGGTCTCAGGAGCAGCTCAGATGCAAAATAGTTTCTGTCCAGTAAATCTCTCCTGGCTAAAGCTCATTATTTTTTCTTGTTTATGTAGAAATTGACATAGTTTGTTTGGCATTTTCCGTTTCTCTCTGCCCTTTATGACTGTGCTGCTGCCCTCTGCTTTTCACTAAAATACTATCCAGCCTTGCCTGTTATGACCTCTACTCATAACTTCTTAGGTCTCTGGACTCCTTTTTTCAGATACTGAGTTCATTCTACTGACAGTGTTCACTTTTTCTTCTGCAATTTATAATCCTATTTCCTCTTGACAGTAAAATGGGCTGCCTAGAACTTTTCTCCCTATTTCCTTGCTTGCTTTGACCTAAATTTTCACATTCTTAACTACTTCTTTTTTTTCCCCATGACTTCTTCAAATTGCCTGGTAGAAAACTTGTGGTATTTTTCTTTTCCCGGTAAGCATCTCTCAATCTGATTCTCATTTCTTCAGATATAGCTGAAGTTAATGCAAAATTTTCCAGACTTTTCATAGCAGTTTAATGATTTGCCTAGGTAACCATCACATGATAGTCTTCTGACTGGCCTGAAAGTGCCCCAGTGCATTACCACCTCCTGCAGTGCTGAATGAACCAGGTACATCCCCATGTTTCAGAGATTTCAAAGGAAAGTTAATGGTTGATGGTAACACAGCAGGAGTGGCAAAGGAACTGTGAACCTTTCTATAAATACTGAGGCAAAGACACAAAAAATTGAAGCACTAACAGTTTTGAAAACAAAAAGGTTCTTTAACAGATCCTGAGTCATACATTATTTCTGCATGTTTTGTATTATGGTCGCCTGCACCCTACACATCAACAGCAAGATGACACCATCACAGAGATGGAAAAGAGAGTTTAAGGTCCACTGAACACTGTGATTTTCCCCACTGTATCACAATTACAGAAAACCTGTGCTAAATAATGTGATGTTTGTTTGCTGTGAAAATTCACAGTATTTGTATGTTACCCAGATTTCTTGCTGTCATTCTTTTTTGGTGCTTATGGTTTAACAGCCTTTTTAGCTTATGCTACCATTTGTGTACAGCGTGTGCCAGATTTACAGACCAAATGTTCCTACCATGCACCAATGTACTTTATTCTCTTTTGCATTGTACTAGACATGGGCCCAAAGCATTTCCACAGACACAAGCCTCCTTGAATACCTGGGAACTTAATACCAAGAACCAAATATGAACTTCATGGTTGACTGGCCATGCACTGAATTAAGCCTCTGTATCTAAATGTGATAGATGCTATCTTGGCCAAGACACTGAGGTCTGAACTAGAAACTTCCAGTTCCCAATAAAAGCACAAGATGTTGCAGCTTAAGAAAAAAAATCCCACCTTTTCTTTTTCCCTATTTTGTGTCTTATAACACATTGCTTGGTGGCAGACGCCTCCAAAATTAAATGCCAGTAAACTCAGTGTTTTATCGTGATTTCACAAGGATTTTAACTTGTGTATCATCTAAAAATCGTTAAGTTGTATGGCAGAAAACACTGCAGCACTTCTAACTTCAGGAAATCACTGTTAGGGGTCTTAACTATGGCAGGATGTGACAAAAGACTCCCCAGTTCTCCCCACAGAGTGGCCATGCACTCATATAAATCCTCTAAAGTCGCTGCTATGAAATTAGGATTTTTACATTCTTAGCAGTATATTCTGAAAGAAGAGCCTCGAAATCTCTGCATCAGTGGTATAGAAGCAAAATGAAGCAAAACTCATTCATGAGTTACAGATGGATTTATAATAACAGGAAACAGTGTTATCATGATCTAGTTTAACCGATGAATTTCACTCATTAACTTGTACAGCAAATACTTATGTAGTGGATGAATTATAGCATGTCTTTCATGGGGGAGAGGGAATGAAATCTTGATGAAATGACATTGGGTAATTGTGGGTCCATTATGACCCAAAGTTGTTCTAGTTTTGGTGTTGCAAATGTTCTTTATACTAAGGAGGTCTCCCAGTCCCTGAAACTAATTATGCTATGATTTCTAGCTTACAGAAGCCTCTATAAGAAATTTTCCATATGTATTGACTACAAGCAAATAATCTCTTAGCCTTCTCTTTAATAAGCTAGGTAGACAGAGCTGCCCATAAGCCATGTTTAGAAGGCATGACTTATCCTTTTAGCCCTTTTTCTGAACCCTTTCCAATTTTCTTTCTATCTGTATATCAGGTATAACAATGCTTTCAGTATCGCATAAGATCAGGCCTTATTATTTCCTCTTAATTGCTAATCTCTAGGATTATATTCAGACAGAAACATGAAATAAGTATATTGTTATTGACAAGCATTTAAAAAAGTGAATGCCCCATTTGTCAGATTTAATTCAGCTCTTTATTTTCTGTCTTAGAGAATCCTGGGGTGGATGAGCAGGGAGAAGCTGTGAGGATGGCATTGATGTTGCAAAACTTTTGTCAGTGCCCTCTGGATGACAACCAAATGTGCCCCAACAAGCATTGCTATCTGGGCAGTTAAACTGATACATCTCCTCCCATTCTAGTGCCATTTGTTGTGACTCAGCAGGCACTTTGGGGACTCTTTATAGCCAGCATGCAGGTGTAGGACATTACAGGAATGAAGTGAGGACAGTTTGCGTGATGATCACAGCTGCAACACTGACAGTCATTGACCCTGGCTGTTGAGAGTTATTTGCTTTGCATTAATCGGTAAAGCACTTCAGCTATTTATTTTTCTCCACTTTGCAATCCAAAGACATTAACACCAGCTTTGGAATGATTGCCAGAATAGGCCATTTCACTTCTCTTTTCCATGTCCTCACTGGGATATTATTCTAAGTTAAATACATCTTTTGCTATGAGCCACATGCAAGGGGCAGTGTCACAGCTCTGCTGCAGGAGTGGGCTAGCAACCAGCTGCAATTTAAAAGCTGCCAATGACACAGCTTTCTGCCACCACAGCTCTCTCAGTGAAGGAATGTCAGAGATGCTGTTTTACTGGGAAAGATGGAAAGGAAGGCTAATACACTTTTATCAGTAGAAAGTGTTTCATCCCTGGGGTTTCATCCACTTACATTGCTGTTTACAGTTTCGTGGGTAGGGCTGTATCTGAACCTAGACATTCAAACACTATGCACAGAAAATACCCAAGCTACGGCATAGTTAGAAAATCACAAATTGAGACAGGGCCTTTAACTCATCTCAGAGTTTGCTCCATTCCTGTTATGAAGCTGGCAGTGACTAATTCTCACTAGGAAAGACCAATATGATACATGAGTGTCTAGTGCATTCATGTTACAGGTATCTCTGTGTTTGTCTTCAAGACCCTGAATCCTTTGGACCTCCATCAAATCTTCACAGAATCACAGAATCATAGAATCATGGACTGGTTTGGGGTGGAAGGGACCTTAAAGCTCATCCAGTTCCAACCCCCTGCCATGGGCAGGGGCACCTTCCACTAGACCATGTTGCTCCGAGCCTTGCCCAACCTGGCCTTGAACACCTCCAGGGATGGGGCAGCCACAGCTTCTCTGGGCAACCTGTACAATGTCTTACCACCTTTAATTTATCTTCATTTGTTTCTATTCTTAAGAGCTCTAGTTTAACTTCAGGTGTCTAAACAAGATTACAGTGAAAGACACTACCTACACACAAGAAAAAACAACAAAACAAAACAAAACAAAAAACCCCACCCAAACAAAAACCAATAACCCCTCAAGGCCCCAACCTGTCTAAAATGTCTCTTTTACTGGTAAAAAGCTGAAGATATAAATTTTTTTCAGGGGTGCCAAAATGAAGTCAAACTTAACTACTAGTATGTTTTTGGGTTTTTTTAAGAAAGGAGAAAACTAATAAATAATGGTAGACAGTTGCTTTCCTCATAGAATCAATTTATTCCACATAACTTGCTAAGTTTTCAGCATGCTTTTTCTTCCATTTTTCATGGCTTTTCAATATAAGAAATGAAATACAGAAACAAAAATGTGAAAATATTTAAATGAATTTACACAGCTAGTGTCGGAGAAAGTTCTTACAGGTTGCGCTCGGTTTGACTAGCCAAGTTCAGACATAGGCCTGCTTGTGAAATTGGTCCTTGCAGCAGTGCAAGAATATGAAGTCTAACACATGGAACACTTTATACTGGTAAAAGTATGTTTCCCTTAAATTCCCAGTGAGAGCTGGACATGATTTTTTCCATTGAAAGCATCTTCTTTGGCTGGAAACCACTAATGTCTCAAAATACCCATTTAAAAAAAAAAATAATCTCTGTATAGTGATGATTTTGTAAAATTCTGTCAGACTCAGGATATAATTGCTGGCTACAAACAAGGAAGCAAGAAAGATAAAGGGTGAATATCCATTTGTAACAGCAATGTGAAAACAGTTTCTCAAGACGGTTTTTTATTTAGTTTCAAGAAAACAAACAAACAAAAAAAAAAACCAACAGAAAAACCCAAAACAAAACAAAAAAATGTCTTCTCAAAATAAAAGTCCAGAAATTTTTTCCTCCTTTGGTGAAATAATGATCTTGTTTTCAGAGCAAAATGATGCAGAACTGCATTTGTGTTAATTGCGATCCAGAGAAAAAGAGACTGGTACACAAGGAAGCTCTCACAAGTGCATCGTCTAGACCTCCAGGTTCTGAATTACTGGTAAAGAAGGGCCACAAAGCACAATTCTGTTAAAATCTCATGCAAATCTTCTAAAAATCTTGGAGGAGCAATAATAAATTGCTGGCACTGCCATCGTTTCATGCACACTGTGTTTGCTGAACTGCTGTAATAAGAGCAAGAAATGAACTTCATAGGAATGGTATTTCATATCTGCTCTTTTGTATCTTGCAATATCCTTTCTGATCAAGTGCCCTATCTCTGTAGCATGTATTGATTTTCATAGCTGAAATACAATGTCTCAGCATGCTAACCCGCCTTCACACATACTTTCCTGTTCCAACACTTTCTGTCTGTCTTATAATTATAAAATATTAAAGGAACAGCTGTGCATTTTCTTTAAAGTGAAGACATTTGTTTAAGCAAACAAAAAAACAAAAAACCACAAAAACCTGACCTTCAAGGTTTTAGATATCTTTGGTATATTCGAGATATCAACACTACCATTTTATACCTTTTAAGTGGTAATTCTTTTGTCTTCTGTTACGGGGCCTTCAGATTTTCCCTACTCCTCATCTTTCAGATATTTCTATTTTACCTGCAATTGTGTATGTAGTTGTATGTTAATATATACACCTTCCGCAAATTATTAGGAATGTGAAGTAGATAATTCTGTGCAATGTGAGCTGTACGTATGCCTTCTATTTATGCCATTAAAGAAACTGACATATAACATTCTCTTAAGTAGAAGCAAATAATTAATATCTGTAATGGTAGAATTACCGTGTGAATTAGTTATTATTTTGAATTCATATGACACCTTCAGCCCTGCTTTTTCCACTGTAAGTAAATCTGTGGATGTATGGAATGTTGCACATTTGTCTTAGACCTTAAACTCCTACTGAGCTGCATGATGTTAATGATAAATCTGAGTGTGCAAGAATCTGACTTTCAGTGGAGTTAGTCTTTTGCAATATCAGTGGCAGCTGGAAATGTTTACTACTTGATCCATTGAACCAGCACTCTTTAAATGAAAAAAAAAAATCCCTTTATCCTTAAAGGTACTTAATCAGGCATCAGTGATTAGACATTTCACAGAATAAGGGTCATTGAATTAAATCTTGAAACAATTTAAACTGTGAATATTCAATGGTCTTGCATTTTCACCTACTCTATACTGGATCCTATTCTGCTGCACATCACATGACTGCAAATCCAAGGGGACAGCATGGAAGTCACAACTGCTATTCTGTTTCCTGGTTAAAGAAACCCCTCAAAAAAGTGACCCAGACTTCATTATTATACAGCTAAGGTGGCCTTGTGGTACCTAATGGCCTTTCAGAATGTAGATAGTGCCTAAAATTAATCTTCTGAAAACCAAGTAATGAAGCGTTAAGCTACATGTCAACCCGACCTTAATTCTTCCCTCCTTGAGCAATGACCCAATACACTCATAATACACAGACTTATTCTTGGCTTTTTTGGACAGTGTAAAACTTTGAGGGAACAGGGTATGCATGGGGGAGGATGAGATACAAAACCTTTCTGCTAAGAAAAAGTGGCACTGTTATGTAATAACTGAAAACTAGTTCTTTCCACTTGCTCTATCCAAGCCTTGCACAGCCCCCCAGGATACTTCAACTCCTGTTTATGCTTGTGTCTAACATGGCATGTTTATATGGCCCCCATGAAACCTCTACATGGATCCTGTTTCACCTTTCACTGTTGACTTTCTTTGCAGGAACAAAATACTTGGACTGTTGGATATGGTATGACTCAGCAGACCACAGCCTTTCAAGTACAGATTTAGCATACTCATGGAGTGTAGGAAAAACTGAAACTCACAGATCTCAGACTACAAAAACAAATCTGCTTTGTTTTTCTAGCTAATCTCTCCTCCACTTAATACAGATTTACTGAATTCAGCTAGAAAACAGATAATTCCTAGGTGCTGTTAACAGCACCCAGGAATTGCAGTTGTGTTTCACTGCTTTTGGCCTAACACTTCCTTTCTTCCTCCACTTTTCCTACCTCCCATCCTAGTCACTATCTCCTGTAATTTTATAGCAGTGCTTCTGCCTACCCTTGATTTATCCAGCCACCATTATTCCAATATATTCTTCTTTATATGAAGGTATAAAGACAATGTTACTCAGTCCAAAAATGTTTTTCCTGTTAAGGGATTGCATATTAGCAATGCTTGACCTTAAGCACATTGTGTCCAATGTTCAGCAAACATCCATTATATTATCCTCACTGTCTTTCATCTTCCCCTCTACTTAATCAGAGCCGGTGCTCTGCTATAATAACTCCCCATGTAGAATAGCAACAACATGTCCAGCAGCCTTTCTTGTACATCTGCCTCGAGAGTGCGTAATTTATTGTCTTTCAGAAATGGTTAGAGTCTCTTCTAAATCTGTTCTACAAAATTAGCAAGACATTTTTACAAAAAGGTGATTTTTTTGTTGTTGTTTTTCTTTGCTTTTTTCTTTTTTTCCTTTTCAAAAACAGAACCAAGCTCTTATGAGACAGATAGGAGATAACATATCCATCTCTAGAAGTCTCTGGGAGTACTTGAAGAGCAGTTAAGAGAAATGGCTGTGAGGAATGACCTGGTTAGAGGTGACTTTGCCTTGTGGAGGAGAAGGACAACTTCTTGTCCTCCGTTTAGGTCTTATTCTAACACACTTGTTAGTGGTTCTTAGATTTGTATCAAGAAACATGTTCAAAATTTTAGTGTATAAGGTCACCTCAGGGCTTAAGCAAAGCAGATATTTGTGCTGGACAATAAACTACCAGGAGCAGTACCAAAACCATGGGTTTCCTGCCGTGTTTCTTCTCCTAGATTGTGTGAATGTTATTTAGTGTCAATGACATCAACTTGCCTCTTGGAATCACCAAATAGTTGCAAACACAAACTGGCAGCAAACCCGCTACTTAGTCTTGCTATTTCTGCATACGCTTTTACAGAACAAATCCTCTGATAACATCTCCATTTCTTTTTCTTCCTAGGAGTAGGAGGAGGTATACTATAGGTGAGATAAACAGAAAAGTACTCAGAAATGGAGCCATCATTCTGAGTTTCAAAGATGTCAGGAAAAAACCACACAAATCAACCCCCCAAAACTGTTCTAAAATGCAGCTGATCTAAAATGCTAGGGCTACAGTCCCACATCTAAAGTACCAAATAACAGAGTACTGAAATATTTCCACAGAGGCACAGCAAATTTCAGCCTGACAAAACATATAGATTTTATATAGATGCAAAGTCTCATACAAATGCCAGGGGAAGAAAGATCAGAGGAGAAGGGCTGTTTAGCTACATATTTTTTATGATGGTCTGTGATGCTTTTCAGTAGAAAGTGGGTCTTAAACAAAGAAGACTTGAAATTCCTGAAAAATAATAACAGACTAATTTCTTCATAGCTTTATTATTTTTGTATTCAGTTTTACAATTTAGCTACATAGTTTGTTTTAATCAGTTTGTACAGGACATTTTTGGACAGGGACTTTTACAGGGGAAAGTAGTGAAGGCACAGGGGGCACCTTATAGTCTTCCAGTACCAAAAGGGGGCCTACAAGAAATCTGGAGAGGGACTTTTTACAAGGGCTTGTAGTGACAAGACAAGGGGGAATGGCTTTAAACTGAAAAAAGGTAAATTTAGATTAGATATCAGGAAAAAATTCTTCACTATGAAGGTGGTAAGGCACTGGCACAGGTTGCCCAGAGAAGCTGTGGCTGCCCCATCCCTGACAGAGTTCAAGGCAAGGTTGGATGGGGCTTGGAGCACCCATGTATAGTGGAAGTTGTCCCTGCCTGTGGCAGTGGGATTGGAACTAGATGAGCTTTAAGGTGCCTTCCACCCCAAACCAGTCTATGATTCCATGGTTCTGAACCTCTTTAAATAGGATTTGATCATTCTGCATTATAGTGCTTTCAAACTCCTAGTGCACTAGAGGGTGCTGCCAGGTTTGTTTCAGTTTGAATAGGGTAGAGTCCATGAAAGTAAGAGAGATATTAAATAGTTTACCTTTAAAACATAAGAAGTTCAATTAAAAAACCAGCAAAGTATTAGAACCCAATCTTTAGTCAATGAATTTTCAAACGAGATCTAGAAATAACTATTAAGTTAGAGAAATATGTACATGAAACTTAAATATTAATTCTCTAGCCTTACTCCTTGTTTTCCAGTTGTATCTGCCAACATTACTCATGAAAAAAAGGCAAAAATAACAAAGAAAAAAAAACAAAACCCAAAGAACAAATTAAAAAGAAGGAAAAAGGAAAAAGAAAGAAGAAAAAAGAAAAAAAATAGAAAGCTGCTCTCAGAAACTTTCCATCGCAGAATCAATGCAAGTCTGGACAAGAGTGTTGGATTCTTCTCTGGCTCATGCATCACCAACAAAATTGTCAGTAGCTAAGCTCTCTTTGCAAGATCCTCATTGCTGGCAATGTCTCAGTGACAAAAGAACATGGCTTGATTTTCATATCCCAACTTGCAGCTGTACAGCTGGCAGTCAAGTGGGGGGGGAATTGTGTTTTGACATGAATCAGGCACGTTTGATCTGAAAGTCACTGTGAGAGTATAAAAATGGCAGGTTTTAAACACTTTTCACATACCTTTTTTTTTATCTATGGTTTTAGAGAATTCATGCTTAAACATTCTATGACATCTGATACCACTGATGGGTTGTTATTTCTTTTTTGGTTGTCTCATTTTTTGTTCCTTTGGTGTATTAGTAACATTTCATTATTTTATTTTTTTTTTTTATATTAAGGGAACACTGCTGCTAGAGTGAACACCTCTCTCCTCTCTGACATTAATTTCATCACTTAATATGATTATTCCAAGAAATCGAATAGGAAGCTTATCTCTTTGAAAGTAGTTAGCTTTATATATATATATAAACACACTGTAAGCATAGAAGTTATTAATTTGCTATAGTAAATAAAAAATTGATATGTTAGGATAAAAGGAAAAATCCTCTGCCAGCATGTTCATAATCTTGTTATTAAACATTTGTGATATGTGATGGGGAATTATCCCTTAATCCAAAATATTCGTGGAGTGCTTGAAATACCTGCTCTCCCCCAGATCAGATATATCCTTTCAAAGCAGGTCTTTGTTCTGAATGTAATTCATCATAGTTATCACATGTCACAAAGTGTTACACTGTGTCATTTTACATTGCAACGTTACATGACATGGTGTAATTAAGGGAACACAATGAAAAAGCTCCTATTACAAAAAAAAAAAAAAAAAAAAAGAAAAAAGAGAGAATAAAAAAAGGAAAAAGGGAACTTACTTCCAGTATCAGTTAATGAGCTTCAGTTCCAAAAATCTGTGTGGAGAAGAAAATCACACTGATTAAAACTGAATAAGGGCCTGAGCCAATTCCCACTGTAGACAGTAGGTACTTGCACATCAGGGAAACATTCAAGATTATATTTTTATTAAAGCACAACTGTAAGAACAAAATTTTAAATCTGGATTCATAGGGCTAAAGAAAGGAATTACCAGCAGGATCTCTTGATTCTCATGACAAAACTGATGTACCATTGGTATTTATTATTAATATGGTTCTACAAGGACGCAGCACTATATGGTGCATTGGTATGGTCCAGAAAAGGATAAAATAAACAAGCTTCATTGGTCCCCACTGTAAAAGAGCTTATAGGCTAAAGATACAACTATGAATTGCAATTCCTTTGTCTTTGACATTTATTAATCTTTGAAGGGGTGGATTTTCACCCAGTGTCTAATATATTTCCAGCTTAACAGATATTTTAACAGTTCAATATACATCAGGGAGAGAGAAGAGCTTTTTATACTTAAGGCCAATATTGGCACAAGAACAAGTGGGTATAAACAGCCCATGAATAAATTTAGCCTTGAAATTAGGAGGACGTTTTTACCATCAGAGGAGTGGAGTTCTGGAACAGTCTTTCAATGGGAGTAGGGAGATCAAACAGTATAACTAGTTTAAAAACGAAGCTTGATAAATTTATAAACGAGATTATATACTATGGTTGCCTACACAGGAGGAAACTTGATTTTAATGGTGCGGAAAGAACCTTCCAGTCTTCCAAACACATGTAGGGGAAGGAGTGGCTAAATTTGAAATGGAGAACACATAAGTCTTCAGCTCATAAAGAGTCATGTAAAGGCACAAATTTTCTGGATTTCAAATTTACAGATGTTGCTCCAATCACCTTCGATGAAATTTCAGTTTAAGGAGAACTTTCTTTATTCTTTGTAACAGGAATACATAAATTTACACCTTCATCAGGATTACCCTAATACATGTAGGACTGGGAATGCAGATGCTAGAGTTGAGTTTGGGTTGGGTTTTTTTGTGTGTTCTTGTTTTGTTTTTTTTTTTTTTTTTGTAAATGAACATATTCTTAGTTTGACATACCAGAGATTATTTAAATCCATTACAGGGATATGAGGGCTTCAGATATATTTTAGTTTAGACACAATATCCTGAAGCCTTTAATGTTTTTACAGAAGAGGTAAATAGGGCATAGTGTTAACTTTAAGCTAATGTAACATTTATGGTTTCTTTACTACTATCATCCTTTCATTTCAGACCTTTGGTCTCAGAAATTACCTTTTTTTTTTTTTTTCCCCAGATGGAAAACCTGAACAGAATTTATTTATATAGGAAATATCATCCTTTGGGAATTATATTGACTGGGGAATTGGAAGATCTGGATTTTGCTCACAACTCTGTTGCATAGGTGTTCTATCTTGAATCATAACTTCATCCCAGTTTTCCACCTTGTCATACCCAAGACTTGAGCTGTTTTATAGGTACCTGTATTGTACCTGTTACAGGAGAAAGCAAACTCTGAGTATCTGACCATATGCTGAAGTAATGAAATAGTATTATAAAAAAGTTGCAACCTTTTTGCAAAGGCACAACAATTGCATGTGTGTCAAGCTAGACCACTACAATTACAAAGCAGAAGAAGTTAGTTTACTCCATTTTTTTCTTAGAAAGACTTAATCAGGTCCTTGGAAATGGTTTAAACTAATCTACTTTTAATATGTATTTCCAATGGACACTGATCAATTCTTGGTAAGAATTAGCTGCCAAGTGACATTAACTCTATCCCTTGGAATCATTAGAAATGCAATGGATCTTGAATGACCAACACAAGAAAAACATCGAATCTGTAGTTAGCTCAAGCCAAATGGAGTTGAATTGTTACAAATTTTGAGCTGTAACATAGGTTCATTTTTTACTAGGATCTTGGCCCATTTTCCTTCTTTTAGTTTTTGCATTCTTATTATATACCAGCTCCTAAGACCTTAAAAAAAGTATAGTTAATTTAATTCAAAATATTATTCTGTAGAAACAAAATCAGAACATCTTTGAGGTATTTGTGGTAACCTCTTATCATAGTGCTTGATCTTGACTGAGTTTTTTTAAGTCTTTTTTTTTTTTTCCCCACTTTCTGCATCATGACCTCCATCAACAACCACACAGTGGCACTAATTTCATCTGACTGCAAAAGATCTATCCCAGATGTAAGAAGCTGTAACCAAGAAAGACTCCAGGAGATGAAAATGTCACAAATCTGGTTTGATATCACAGTTTTCTCACTTCTCCCATGTATAACAAGAAGGAAGGACGATCTGGTGGCTAAGCTAGAGCCTGGTAAAACTGTTACATCAGATTCCTTATGTTCATTGGTTCTGTCTAAGCTCAAAACAAAGATAAGTGATGTGGGATTAGATTTAACCACATCTAGTTAAGGAAGTAAGCTCACATTCATCTAAGATATCTGACTTTGTCATGCCTGCTTATTGACAGTACAACAGTGGGCAAAATCATAAGGTTTCATAGTTGTCACGCAGATCTGTCACAGGTGTCTTACATGTGGATTCGATTTTTCTTCTTATTATTTTTAATATCAGCTTCCAAATCTGAAATACAGGGATGCAAGCACTTCCTTACCTGGCAGGAATGTTCTCATCTTAAATACATTAATATTTATGATATATTCACACGTTGGGAGAACACACACTGCACTTTCATTGAGGTTTCATCTCAGTGAGATCCTATCTGATCATTCTTGACTACACCGGCATGTCACTTGCCTGTGAAACTTTCCTCAGACTGCTGGCACCTAACATCCTTGTTGCAGCAGTGAAAACAGAGGACCTTTCCAAGCAACAACAGAAAAAACACAACATATTAGTACTGTTGTGGCTTCAGTTTCTGGCTGGATATAGGAGTCAGGGCAGAAGTCCTCTGAGCAGCTTGTGTGAGGTTTGTGTGAATTTTTCTGGGTTTAATTTTGATGTCATATGACATCAGCTCACCTTCTCCCATCCTCAGATATAGAAAATTGTCCCACATAGAGTTTCAAATTGCAACTGAGGAGAAAATGAACTTCTGACCAAAGAGCAGCAAAAGGAAGATGTATATATTTTCAATCCTAAATCCCAGCTAAGGGCTCAGAACACATCTTTATTTTTCAGGAAACAGGAACTCCTGCCATATTCAATCTGTCTCTTTTGTTGCCATTGTGTCCCCGCTGGCAGGAGATGTAGAAACACAGAAGCTACGCTTTATATTATGGTTTCTTTTATAGCTTCTAAATGGTTAATAAATGATTAATAGAGGTTTTGATAAATGGCTCAAGTAGGTTTTGGAGGCTAAAAGGTCAATAGTTGGCTTATAACAATCTATAACACATTTCATTCATGTCTCTCCAGCCATCCATAACACAGATTTCTTGTGTCTGTAGCTTCTAGCAATCATGTTTTAGTTCTTTGTAAACTGTTTATACGTGGGGCCCTACTATAAAATTTGTCAGAGAGTTGGATACCATTTGCTGAAATGCCTCAGGCCAAGTCCAAAGGGGCCTCTCTGCATGGTGCCTAAACACTTTTGATCATTACAGTCTGCAGGACTTTGGAGCTCTTTGAATAACATTTATTGATTTGGGATTCCAAGCTCCTATTTTTTTGTTGGCTTTTTTTTTTTTTCTTTTAGAATTGAGAAGGCAGTTAGAGGCTTAGTTCTTATTGGTGTTACAGGTGGGTATGCTCTGACATCAAGGTCAACTAAGCGCTCTTGCAGACCTTACTCAGAGGCCAAGATAGACTGCGGTGCTTACTAAGAGAAGATGCACTAGGGAGCCCCAACTCATAAGGAACTTTTTCTACTTATTTCCTTAAGAATGAGACACTGCAGGGATCTGGCCGTAGCTTTGTCACAATAAAAAAAAAAAAAAAAATGGTGGAGAGGGAATTTTCCCACCACCCTGGACAGAGTTTTCGTATTTGCTACAGAAGAATTTTCTTACTCATCCACCACAGCCAGCCCATAGCCCAGAAGCTACCAGATATTTTGCAGGAGGAGCAATATCTTCTCAAAAAGATTAATGAATTAAAGCCTCCTTTCCCATTCACAGGAACTACTTTCTCTTCCCATGGCATTGTTTCAGAACTCAGCTCTGTAAGAACAATTTTGCAATTGTCATTGGGATTTCTTAGGATTATGTTAGCTCTCTCAACTTTGTACTGACTTCCTCAACTTTCTTTCTTGCAATACGGGCTAAGACCTCAAATTTAAGAAAATTTATAAATCACAGAATAATGTACTTTCGGAGGTCCAGCGGTCCAAAATCCCACTCCAATCTGATCCAGTCAGAGCAGGTTTTTCAGCCATGATCCAGAAGACTTCTGAGAGTCCCTCACTGAGTTCTCACACACTCTCAGAGCCTTACTGCTCCAGTGTTTGACCACCTTCAGGTGGGGGGAGGGGGAGAAATAACATACTTAATTGGAATTTTCTGCATTGTAACTTATGATGCTTTTTCTCCTTGTTTTGTGCACTTTCTAAAAGAGGCTTGCTCTGATGTCTATCTTTCCTTCCTGCTAAGTCTCCCCAGAGCCATTCTCTACTGAATGCTGAATAAACCCAGCTCTCTCATCCTCTCATTGGCTATGGTGTGCTCCAGCCCCTTTCCCACCTTGGTGGTATCCCCTGGAATTTCATCAGTCTCACAGTGTCTTTCTTGTCTGGAGACCCCAAACCTGGACATAGTAAGGCTCTTGATGCAGTCACAGGTGTGTCAAATAGAGGACAATGTACATTTCCCAGGAGCTGATACCATTGTTCATGTAGCCCAGGATGTGTCTGACCCCTTTGCTCCAAGGACACATTGATGACTCATGTTCAGCTTGCTCCCCACCAAGAACCTGCAATCTTTGCTGACAAGCTGCTTTCCATCTGGTTGGACTTCGACCTGTGCTGTTGCATGATGCCTATTAGTCTGAAGCGAACCTGGAGAAATCTAACGTAAAAGCTTTCAGCATTGTCTGATACAGTATTATTTTGTCTTCTCTGGCATTTACAATTTGAGACATTAAACCAGGTTGATCAATTGCTCTATCACAGTAGCTTATCTTTTCAGGTTTGGGTTTTTTTTTCCCCAGCTTGGCTGCAAAACATCCAAACATATTCATTGGTTATTCTTCTTGAAATCATAACTACATTAAAAGAGAAAAAAAAAAGACAAAGAAAAAGAAAAGGAATAAATATGATGGCATTTTTCCTGTGAAATAAAAAAGACCCTAAAAAACCCAAGAAACATCCTTATCTCAGGGCAAGAGAATTTCACACTGCTCACGGACATAGAGTTTATTTTTCTCTTCTACACAAAGAAGTATAGATTGGTTTATTTATTTTTTTTAAGTGTGAAAGATTGCTTGCTACGGTTTTCTTTTTCTACATTTTAAGAGGGAAAAAGATACCAGCTGGGGAAAAAATCCTGAAGAAATAAATAAAATTAATATAGTCTCATACTCCATGAGCTTTTTCTGTCTCTAGCAAAAAATACACTGAGAGAGTTTCAAGGTTAAAAAAATATCAACCAGAGAACACCACTGCCAGAACCACTGTATTGTAGGGTTAGGGTTAGTTAGCTGCTCAATATCTAAAGCCAACTGAAAGGTATCTGAGCTGTAAAGGTAACTGAAGGTCATTACTGCAAGTACACAAAAGGAACTTAGCAAATGTGAAAAAATTGCACCATATACATAATAGTCTCTCCTGTTAGCTGCAATTCTAAAACTTTGTATGGGTCCTTAATAGATTCAAAATGAAGACAATAATCTTAAATATATATATATATTTAAAAAGAAAAAAAAGTAAAAGAAAAAAAACCCAAAACTACACACACACACACAGAAAAAACCCCCAACAATCAAACACCCCAAACTTCTGTGCTTTCTGGGCACCTTTCACAGCATGCTGGCCCACTGCCTGTTATTCCTTGCCACAATGTTATTAACCTATCATGTGATTTTTCCATTGAGTGAAAATATGGGCTGGAATTATTCAGTCATTCAAATTGTCCAAACTTAAGCATTTTTTCTTCAACACATCTAATAATTGCATCAACAGTTAACATTAGTAATCACACTTCTTTGTTTGTTTTGAACAAACAGCAGTTTTGACAGTCTGAAAAGTGTGCAATATTTCTCTAAACTGTCACAGGGTTAATGGAAAGTTGTTGTCCTATGCCTGTTTTTAAAAATACAGGGGGGTTCTGCAGATACTGTATTTTTGAGACTTGCTTTGGAGTAATTTCAGTTCTTGGTCCTTTAAGAAACATTAGAGAGTTGAATAATGGAAGAGAGATTATGGTTATTAAATATGCAGAGGATCTGCAAGCACTTTAGAGTACAGGATTAGAATGTAAAATGATCTTGACAAATTGAAGAAATGGTGTGGAAAAATGTGATGCAGTTTAAAGAGGACATAAGCATTTTAAAATAACTAGCTGCACAAATACAAGATGAGGAACCAGTGACCAGGTAAAATTTCTGAATAAAGTAGATCTCATGCTTTTTGTGAGTCACATTCCTAATATGACTCAATAGTTTCAGACTTTAAAAAAAAAACAAAAACGAAGCAAAATACCCCCGGCAAAATAGTGGCATATATGTGCAAAAGTATCACATGCAGGATACATACATAGCCTTTCTGGTTTTCTTACTACTGGTCGTTTTTCAGCTCAAGTGCTACATCTCTTTTGAGGTCTCACATTTGAAGAGATACATGCATCAGCCTTCAAAAGCCCAGAGGAAAGTAAGGGCAACTATCAAATGACAAGAAAACATGAATTAAGAAAAGGAAAGAAAAAAAGAAAGTTGTTAATTATAACAAGAAAATTATGAAAGAGATTTTGGATACGTAAAAGAAAAGTTTATGCAAAGCTAAGGTAAAACCTGCTTTCCATGCTTGGCACAAGAAATGTTGCGTCATGAGAGATTTCACCCAGATGCTAGAAGCAGCTCCATGCAAATTAATAAGTGCAAAGCTGAACAAACATCTGTCAGCAACAACACTGCAGTTGTTTATCTCATTTTGGGGCAGAGGGGAGGACCATATGCCCTCTGAGGAATTTTTAAGCCCTATCATCTGTGATCCTATGAATTACATCATTATCTACATGAGAATACAAAAGATCAAAAATTGTGCCAATAGTGCCTGAGTGATTTTCTCACTCAGGAAGTATAGGCTTTTTAACTACTCTTAGAACTCACTGTAATTTCTGAGCAACAAGAAAATCGGAACTTATCTTCTGAAAGTTTGATGTTAAGACAGTGCTCTGTTCACTTTGGTTGGAGATGATTAAAGGAGATTTTCTTCTCATGCTCCATTTCTACAAAATGTTTTTCAGGTGCAAAGCAGGACAATCAGACCGTCTTTACTTTTCTGAAGCAAAGTCACTGCAGAAAACAGTCATTTTTGCAAACCGAACAAATGATACCTGCCTAAGAATTTTATTGTTGGTACTGCTCATTCCTGTTTGTTTGTGTTTTACTAAGACATGAGTGGTGGGTGGGTGTGAAACAAGTAAATGGGTTTGTGATGTACGTTAAGGGAATGAGGACACAAACTGATTTTCTCCGTATTCCACTTCAAACTGCAGCTGGGTTAAAACCTTCTCATGATTTCATTACATATTTTATTTTGGTTGGCATGTCTCACTCAAGCTGATAGAGAATTACAGACTTCTGGCCTGTGATTAAATAGATTATCAATACACTATCAAATTTTCCTTACACGGTCAGTAGTCCCGTTTCTATAGCAATTCACTGTGTTGATGAAATAATTTTTCAAGTCTATATTATTTGATTTACAGTGTGAACGGATGCCTTCATTGTCATAATTCACTATTTTAACTTGTTACTCTGGAATTAAGCTCTATGTCTGTTCAGCTGAATCTACTTCTTCCTATAAATATTCAGAAAGTCTCAGAAAGAAAAGTGCTGATAGTCAAAGCACAGCATTCACCTGCTATGTTAAAATGTAACCCAAGTTCCTATTCCAGATATGGCAGGTTTTCTTGCATGTGTGTCTCTTTATGGCTGACATAAATGAAGCAGTGTTATGAAACCATTGGAAAGACTTTTCGGGGTTTAGTGTAATGTTTCAAATAACTCAGTCACTGACACTCAGAACTGAGACTATGTTTATGTTAACATTTTTCAGAAAACAGAATCTTGCCTTTCAGCTACCTTAATTTTATCTTCTTGGACTTGAAAAGAAAAAAAGAAAAAAAAAAGTTACTTTTCTGACTACGTAAATTTAATGTAGCAAAATAATCACATTTATCTCATACAGAGGTCAGTAACCAGAATTCCATTATATTTCTTTCTCATCAAAACTGGCAAAAAATTACAGGAATGTTGCCCAACCAGAGCTGAGCCTTCAGAGGAAGCAGCAGAGAAAATCCAGATGGGAAATCACAATGGCCAGGTACATGTTCCACATTCTGCTTTCTAAAAAATTAAAATTGAAAAATAAAACTCTAACCTCCTTCCTCAAGCTGTTAGAATAAAAGTTTAAATTTCACTATTATCATAGCTGATGTAATTTTTTTTTATACCTTAGCTAAATCAAAAAAGGGTGAGAACAAATGGAAACCAATTAAAATATACAGAATAACATACAAAACTGGCGACAGATGTGGAAAATCCAATCTCCAAACTCCTGGCTGAAACTGAACCTTGCGTAGTTACAGAACATCCTACACAGTGCTGTACAAAATAATTACTTAACTCATATTCCACAATGATAGATGTATACAAGTGTAATAGGAACACAGTGTCCTCTCCTTTCTAAAAGTTAATATATAGAGGTACGGACAAGAAATGTCACCAGCAAAACGGACACTAATTAGCAGTCTTACTGGCAATCTTACAGTAGAGGCCAAGAACTGAAATTATAACTGTCCTAAAACCAGATTGCCTGTCCAGTAGAAATCTCTGGTATTTCAGCTTATGTTTCTGTTCTGAAACACAAAGAAAAGTCAAACTAATGAACATTTTGCAGAAGAAAAACCTCTGAAATCTGTCTGTTTGGAAAGGTCACAATGCAAAATTCACTATTTTCAATCCAAATGCAACAGCTCATTGATCATTCTGACTTCATAAAACTGTCAATTCAAGCAGTATGTCCATTATCTTACACCATCTTTCTTTCCTCATCCACCAAATTAACAGGTTAAGAGAGGAAGAAGGAAAAGAGAATAACACTGATGACATCTGTCTTAAAAATAATAATAAAAAATAAAAATAATGTGTTGTGAGTTTGGGGTTTTTTATTTATTTGTTATTACAGTGAAGGAAAATTTGACAGCTCTACTAGCAATATTTCTTCTACAATGGCACAATAATCCTTTTTACAGAAGTTTCGGTCTGTCTGTTTTCTTTTTGTACTAAAAAGAAATAATCTAAAACATTTAAAATACATCCCTTTTTTCACATAAGGACAGAATCAAACCAGTATTTTCCTTAAAGAGAATGCAACAGATGCTCAACTGGTGTGCCTGCAAAAGTGTAGTGAAGTAGGTGGAGCTACAAGGATTTACACCTGCTGAAGGATTAGATTCAGTATAAAAAGTCAAAGGAGTGTAGCATTTATCACATTCCTCCACTGTCTGATCTCTTTGAAACAGAAAATGTATCACACTGTAGCTTGCTTTTCCAGGGGAAGTTAGGGAAGAGTGGGTGAGGGTAGATAAAAGCTTATTAGTTAACACATTCATGTCTTTATTGAAATGGCACACAGAAGGGGAAGAAAAAAATGGCCTGCCCATGACATACAAGAAATACCAGAGATCCCAATGTACCATATGGAAAACTATCTGCAAGCCAATGTCTCTGTTCTACCAGAGACCACTGTAGAGAAGAGACAGATTTTACACTGTAGAGACGAGATAGATTTTACATTTTTCATTAGTGTACAGCTTAGACAGTTGAACTCTATTATAATGTCTTCAGAAAGTATCTGATCCATTCTATTATCACTATGACAAAGAGAAAGAATTGCTTATGATTTCAGAAAGGTCACACTAAACTGATGTTCTGCCTGTATGTGCTCTAGCTATGATGGTGATGATAATAATAATAAAAGAAAGTTTAAAGATGAAGTTTACAGTCAGATGTACCTGGGGCAGAGGGGAGAAGACTAAAAAATTAACATTTAAAAAGAAATTCTTATCTGGAAGACATTTTCTAACCCACTTATTTTTCTTCAGCACACCTGCTGTCAGTTAGTATATTTATATATGTGCATATAAACAGGGGAGAAGATTCTGATATCAGTTCCTGGAGGGTAAATATAATGTTGTTATAATAAAAGCATTGAAACAGACCATTATTATTAACAGTTGTCTATGTGTTAGGATCTGTTTACCTGACTGATTTGGGACAGATATGAGATAGTTCTGACCACGGTGTGAGATGCAAGCTAGCTCCAATTTAAAAGCTGTGTGGTGGAGTTACTATGTTGTGCAGCCTAAGACAATTCAGTCTGTCTCCCACCCGAGATTATTATTTTTGGTTCAAACCTCTACAGCTACTGCATGGCTTAGAGCAAGGGCAGGCCAAATTCTTGTATGTATTGTGGATAAATAATATAATTTTCAATATACTCCCTGTACTGCATGGAAGACTCTAGTCTAAGTAGGCTCCTCTTGAGCTTAAATGCTTTGCACAGACATTGCAGATGACAGTTTGGCAATAAGCCTCTAATCAGCATTCATTCCATTGGTCGCCTTTGTAATAACATTAATAATGATGAAATTCCTAGGCTGCGAAGGTGGTTGTGTTAAGGCACACCACCACTTAGGTAGCTCTGTAAACCCCAGCACCAGTGAAACCATGGAGGCAACCAGCTCAAGTTTAAAGTATATAGACACATAGTTGCTTTGAAATGTATTCTCATGGAGTAGAAAGGAAGGGACTAGCATTACTGGATGGGGAAAAAACAGAGATAAATGCAAATAGATGAGGTGGTTCCTACAGGGCCTGAGACATTTCTCAGTTTCCTGGCTAAGTGCTGAACATTTATCCAGAATTGGGAGTCGGAAAGAAATGGCATGAAAGAAAGGGGCACATAAAACAATGGGAAAGTTTTCTTGGTTATTTAGAAGAATTAACAAAATGAAGAAATGGAAAATGAAATTTTCACAGGTGACATTTTAGAGGGTTTATAGCTTGACAATTTTTGTGAGGTGACTTCTTCAAAAGAAAAAGAAATACACCTAGACAGTCATTGACCTATAATAATCATCAGTATAAAGGCAAAACCAGAAAAAATGAATCACATGTAAAGCAGAAAGCACTGATTCAGAACTCAGAAGATTCTTTAGCATAATTCTTCCATTTTCATTTTGCTGCTTTCATTTTCTTGTTGCAAATATAGCTCTATAAACCAAAGAAATAAGCTGCATGCAATTAAAATGGCATAATAGCTGAAAGGAAAGCATTGATAATTATGTTAAAATCTATAACATTAGAAAAGTCTAAAACTGCTCAGAGTCCACGCTTTGTCATCTGTCAGTATTTGCATCTCTATTGTAACCTAGATCTAAAGCTTTTTCTTCCTGAGCTAACTCCTCTTACAACTTGAGGGTTAGTGGTGATTTTTTTTTTCCTTTCAGTTAATGCAATATAGTTCTCAATTTTTTTAACAGTTTAGAAGTCTGAAGACAGAAAAGATGAAATAACATTCAGCTTTAATGGAATATTTCATGCTAACGTTTTGTGAGCTTAGATAGTCCATAGGTCTGCCGCAGTCCATCCTGTGTTCTTTCCTGTAGTAAAACAGTCGGGAAACTAACTTTCTCTGATGTACATATGTCAGAGAGTTTGTGAAAATATTGTCCTCATTCACCATTTTAATCACAGTAATAAAAGACAAACTGCACAAAGAATCCAGAGAACTAGAACAGGTGTAATCTCTGATGAATCAGAACTGGATCCAGCAATGAATTTAAGGACAGGCTTAAGACCTTTGCTTGGATCAGGGATTTATGTACTGATCAAAAACCTGATGAAGTCAATACAAAAGCTATTACTGGTGTCACTGGGCATTGGATCATGCCCTTAATGAACTAAGCAGAGGCTGCCGTGCTGCATTTTAAGGTTCTGATACAATATCTATTAAACTTAACTCAGTGGGTACTTGATTTAGATATTATTTAATGATGTAGATTGAGATTTTCAAAAGCATTTTATGCAATGCTTGTCAGAAAGGATGTTAATTTAAAACTGGAGTCAAATAATTGTATGAGCTTCTGTCTAGCTGGCTCAGGTGATAACAACTGTGAATACACTGTAGTATAGTCTACCACAGAGTAATAACCACAGTACAAGACTGTCAGAGATCCTGAATTATTCCCAGGTTGGTGGATATTCACTTCTACTTGTTCAGTTCTATTATTTCTTTCTAACTCTGTTAGAGTAAAGCCCCAGTGAGTATAGGTCAAATTTGTGCCCCCCCGCCCCCTTCCTCCTTCATTCACTTTTTCAGTCTTACATGAAGATCTAACCTATATAATCAAAAGACACTTACTCCATCAACACTTGAACAGCTCCAAAATTCAAAGACTGAGACCCAGTGAAAGGAATTAAATCTTCTGATCCCAAGGAAAGTTGCCTTTTGAAGTTATCTCCAGCCTTTCCTGGCAAGAAAAATATCTCATTGATCCTTTTTCATCTTCTTAGGGTATTTATTTCAGTCCAGATTTTCATTCCAAATTTCAGAAGACAGACTGCCCCAAACTGCTGAAATCCATGAGAGTGTCTAATAACCAAGGATGCACATTCTTTTCTGCAATTATCCTGTCCATACTATGGTGAAGGAAAGATTTGTATTTGGAATATAGTCAATAATCATGATGATAGTACAGGCTACAGCCATTTCAGAAGGGACTGTAACAATTCAATTTCAGCTATTACTTTTTTCATTCTTACTCTTTGGTTTTGTTGTTTAATTGCATTTTTCTTCCTTCAGTTGTGAGGACTTGAAAGACTCAAACAAACAATTAAGGAAGCTGTATATACACTAAAAGGGCTACATAACATCCTGATAAAATCACATGCATGTACAGAGAGCAAACAAGGTTTAATCTAAATAATAGTAAATTTATTTGCTGTTACTACAAATAGGCGTATTTATTCCAAGTAGAATAGTAATAATTAAGAGCCCTTTAATACCTTAAGTGATTGGTAATCATTTTTCCTGTCTGAAGTGAATTGTCCATTTTAGTAAGTGTTTTTACATGTTTGGGGTTTCATTTCTCAAAGTGCAGCATACTTTCTGTTATAAGAAGATATTTAAGTGCAAAGCATGCTTGTGGAAGCGCTATGACGGGATCATGGTGTTTCTTTTTCTTAAATAGACGCTTGAGAAGTTTCTCAAAATTTAGAGGCAATTAATTTCCCAAAGATGGCTTGGACTTTTGAACGAGAAAGGTAAGGATGCTCCAAAAACTCTACAGAAATTATTCATATATGTTAAATCCTATAGAATTAACCCATAAGGGTTCAGTAAGTCAAGATCATTATTTAGAGCTTGAATTTGTATATGCATATTGGGTAATAGTGCATGTATCTGACAGTATCACCTCTTTGAGCAACAAGTAATTTAGATGGCCTAAGGGTATAATCCTTGGATTAATGCTCCTGACACAGATCTAAATAGAGAAGACTGTGAGCCCTAGGGATGAGAGAAGGGCTACAGAACACATCAAGTTTCCACATTTAGGTCACAGATAGGACCAGTAAGATATCATATCAAAGCTATTAGCATTCAAGCACTGTTCAATCATTTATTTGTTTATAACTCATTTGTGAGTTTAGATTTATGCTGAAAATGTAATTCATAAAATTAATGCAAATTAGAACCATAAGTCCAATGTTGAAGCTTCCCAGAGGAAGGCTTGTGTTGCATAGATTCATCTTTGCAACTCCTCATTACTCAGGAAGCCTTGCAGCTACTTTGTAAGGTGCTGTGACTTACTTGCCCATCTGTAAGTTAGCTCCCAGAAGAATAGTAGGGAAGAATATGATGAGATTTTTTCCTTTTTTGGTGGAAAAAAAAAAAAAAAAAGTGGCTACATAGAAGGAAAGAGTTCTCTTAAAGAGCAGCAATGAAACATAGATGCACAAAGAAAAGAGCATGCAAAGGATATCATTGTGCTGCTATGAAACGTGAGGTTTAGTATGTATTCTTGGTTTCCCGAAAGCTACATTTTTCTATCTTTCCTTGTTCTGGGAAGCAAAGTGCAAACATGTTACTACCAAGCCTTCCCCCTTCTCTGAATTCTTGTGCAATCTCGGACAACTCTCATAATCTTTTTCTGCCACAATATCAACATGCACAAAAGGAAACTGGTGGTACTGTTATCTTTATAGAAGAGTTTGAGCTGTTTGGACAAATTCTCATTTAGTATGGAAGCATTAAGTATTATTAATAATGACAATTCCTTTCAAACATTTATAAAACAGAACAAAACCCAACAGCAACAACAAAAAAAAATCCCTCCACATTCTATTGGAAGACCTTACTGCACTGTGACAACTTTTCTTGATGTTGTTGTTGAAATTGGAGGGATAATTTAATCATATCTTTGCCATCTTCCATAAACCACAGGCACTACATCTCCCTGCAGACACAGTCTTAAAGAAACACAACAAAGCAGCAAAGTTTAAAAAGAATTTAGTATAGATTTTTTTCTTGTCTAAACATAAAAGGTCTCTGTAACCAGCTCCTTAAAAAAAGAAAATAAAATGAAAAGCTGTTGCTATTATTTTTGTCAGTCTGCTAGCACACAGCACCATGCTGACAACACTGTCTTTAGTCACATGTGCTTCTCTCCCCCTTCCAGAGTCTGCCTGGGGAACTTATTTTTATCTGGGAACAAGATTCTGTTTTGCCTGGATTACCTGCTGAAAACTGAGTAACAAATGTCTGGGACAATGGAGGTATTATTTACTTCATATAATAAAGAGTATCATACCAAACGAATACTTCTCATAAATATTCTGAAATCCATTATGAAATAATCAAAAGAAATAATGCACCTTCAGTAAAGCTAAAAATTAACTAAGAGCAGGAGCTAATACTTGCAAAAAAGATCACAAATGGGGTTGAAAAACTTAAAAATTGATTTAATAAAAATTAAGGATAAATATCTAAAATATGCACTATTTTATAATACCTGGGACACATAATACTTGTTATTTAATTTCTCTCTTAGTACTTTTCAGTTGAATATTACACAAGTATTGATGACAGAAAATTCTCCTTCATAACTCTCAATATTTGTAACAGACATTCTACCTTTCCCTGATGAAATCAAATTTTCATTTTTTTTATAGATGATATTAACCTGAAATAAATGTTTTGAGAGTTTACCTTTGAAAATCATAGCAGTGGGGATAATTTCCCCTAATTTACACTGACTAAAAGTTGGATTTGGGGCAATAATCATTGTCTAGCTTGTCACTGTAGTTAATGGAGAGAGGTGGAAATGGGTCACCTCTCTTAGGCACTGTATTAGGATGAATCACCCTCTGGAGATATCTGACTTCCTTCATTGATTACAGAAACACTTGACATGTAGTTTTGTCAGGAGGCTAAAATTTTTGTTAACCAGTGTTATGGGAGATGACTCCTACATTTAGCTCTAAGTGAAATATCAGGAATCAGGTTCTAATGCCTAGATTTTTAAAGCTATTTCAGCCTAAGCATTGTAAGACACAATTCATTTAAATAGCTAAGATCCATTTTCAAAAGTAGCTTAAACACTTATATAGCTATTTACATGCATAAAGAGGCAAATAGACGTCAAATGAGTATTCCAACTGTTCACATATGCCTAATTCCCATCAAAATCAATGCATAGATGGTTTTTAAAAGCTCACTAGGCACATATCTATCTAAATATCTGTATACTATGAAGAATCTAATCCTTGGTCTTTCAACAAGTAAAAAGGAACTAAAATGCAGCGTACTAACACCTTTGCATCTGGGTAAAAAAATGTCTCTTACTTGCATAGCTTAAAACCTTTTATCTTTGCAGTGAAACACAAAGGTAAATTGCTACATCCTTGTCCATGAAATTACATCTCTGTGTATGTAAAAAGAAGTGAATCTATTGTTTGTCTGTCTGATCTAAGTACTATATAACATTGAAAACCTTCATCCATTCTGTTAAGCAATGTTATTTCTCTGATTTTATTTTATTTTATTTTTGCATTGCTGTTTTCCAAGTGCTTCTCTCTTTCTCTAGTATATATGGAGTATATATCTCCTCCAGTATATATAGAGTATATTCTCCAGCTGCTTTTCAGCCTAAGCTACAGCTTTGAGTTGTGGACTGTTCTTTTATCAATATGCCTCATATATCCTTTTACATTAATCTTCTCACCTCACTCAGCTTTGCAACACCTCCCAATTTAGTTGCATCCATTAATTTAATAACTGTGCTATTGACTCTCATTTACAGATCATTAGTGAAGATAAAGCTGGACCCAGCACTAGTCCTTAAGACATGTCATTAGTCTCTTTCCCACAACTCAATACGCCACTATTTATCATCACCTTTAATTTAAAGTCCTGTAGCGACTTCTTAGTCAGTGTAAATCTATCTATAGGCATCTGAATTCAAATTAATTACGACGCTCAGACTTTGTGAAACATATCCATTATGCAAAGTCCAGCTGTAGGATACCACAAAACCAACAGAATCAGTTGTGATTCACAAGCACTGTACTGTCAAATGTTAGTAAGTATCCTCCAGCCTATGGATGTAGAGATATATAGCCAGAAGCAGTGAGGTTTAATCCATGTTAATATATATGATTTGATATGCAGGAACCTGCCAAGTCTATGAAGACTAGGTTCTACGTAGGACATAACACATCAGTTAATGCTTTATGCACAATTGCTCAGTTGATCTTAGACTAACTACTCCCTCCCACTTTTTATTCATAAAGGTTTCTTTTTTCTGGCTGTTATTCTCTTTCTCTGACAAAAGAATAGAAGGCAATACTGAGATGCTGATCAGAAATGTCAAATTCCAATCATTTTTCCACCAAGAACTGCAGTATTTTTTATGTTATCACATGTTATTGCCAATGTAGCCTTTCAATGCTGCTTCCTCTACAGGTTTCAGAGTGCAAACAAAATACTGTATGCTCTTTTTATTGCTCATCACCACAGAAAAGTCCTTTCTCCTTTGTACCAAATTTCCTTCTGAAAAAAATGATGGAGATTAGACTGTTCCCCCAGTCAAGACATTGAATAATAATGAAAAAACTAAGTGTGGATTGAAAGCTATCCCTTCTTTGTCACATGCGCACCCGTGAAATACCCATCTGTTTCATGGATTCAATTAAGATTGTGAAAGTATACCATAAGTCTGATGAAACTTTTTTTCCCTTTATACTCATTTGCTTATCTTATCTTTTTTACTTCCATTACCAGAGAATCTCAACTTATTAAAAATAAAAAAAAAATAAAACCAGAATACTTACACTCCCATCATTATTTTAAGATATGAGTAAGATTATCCCCATTTTGAAGTTGGAAACTGAAAAACTAAGAGATTAACAAACTTGAAAAACGTTGAAGTTTGTGGTATACGTAAACGAGGGAACTGGAGTTCTTTGAGTTTCAGCTTAGTTTCTCAGCAGCTGGGTCACTTTTCTTTTTATAGCTGATGGATGGTTATTGAAGCTGTTGAATGTGTTTGGCTTTGAAGCTTAATTCCCATAAGCTTCCGGGGAGAACTGAGGTTTCATATCTCAGTAGACAACCTTGGTAATCCCTCCCGCTGTATTCTTGGGTGTAACTTTAGACTTCTTTCAGTCTCACCTGTAGCATAGCACCAGATAAATTACTCTGTCACTTTATACTGTAGTCAGGTGATAAAGTTTTCTTTCGGTACTGTGAAAACCTTAATGGTCATATTTATCCTTCCTCTTTTCTGATATAAGAGGGGAGAAATATTAGTAAAACCCATCCATCACTCAGTAGATGAGAAAATATTATAGTGTAGTATTCTGCTGAATTATTTTCTTACTAGAATCTTGCTACCCAAAGGCATTAGTGCAAGATGGCTTAACTGAATTAACATTAACTTCCTACTTATTTCCCACACAGTTTACAACACCAAGCAGAAGGAAAGTTGTTTTGAAACTGAAAAGAAGAGAGTCCACACAAAACAAAACAACCAGTCAATCAGTGCCATTCTTTACCCACAGAAGAAATTAATATGTTAAACTTTATTGACCTGGTTGCTTAGTTCTTTAGCAAAATTTAGTGGTTTGTTTTCTTTTGGGTTGTTTTGTTTTTTTTCTGTGTAGAAGACCATAGCATTGACAAATCTAGCAGTATCCCTGTTCTTACCAGCGACACAACTGATTCTTCTTTAAAAACAGAACCTTTTTTTCGTTTGCAGAACGTTCTTTATGGATACCAGTTAAATTATTTTAAATAAGCAGGGGAAAAAAAAAATAAAGTAAGAATAATTTGTCTGTGGTGAAAAATCTGCACCAATATTTTGACTTTCCCACCCCATCCTCCAATTTTAAATAGCAAAAAAACCAGCTTAAATATGTTTATTAGAATGGTAATACAACACCGAAGACATATTTTGGCTAGTGACTTATACTGCCATTCCTCATCACAGCTGTAGTTCTGTGAATGGGTTACAGCTTCCTGAAGTAAAAAGTAGCATACTCATTTCACAGATGAAGTGAGGAGAGAAAAAATAATGCACGTTACTTGAGTCTCATTCATGATGAAAAGGGAAGATGAACCCCCTAAGCCCCCAGTATTGTTCCCAGGCTAACATGATGGCTCCTACCACTTCCTGTCACTCTTGAAATCCAGCTCACAACAAACCTTGCGCTTCTTCCT